>NW_022195807.1:0-1387 GCF_008641045.1 Pistacia vera | reverse complement strand
TCTCTCTCTCATGTTTTCACTCTTGAGTGATAAAGAGAAAAATTTTCTTTTCTTCTTCCTGATTCTTGAAGCCCTTTGATTGTTCTAGCAAAATAATCAAGGGTTCTGCTAATTGTCTTCGTGTGGATTACTCTGAGTGCGGTCCTACTTTGGATCGATTAGTGAAGAATCATGTGAACAGTGTCCGATAAACAGTGTTCGTGTCTGAATTCAGAGACATTCTGAGGAGCCTCCAAACATGAGTAAGTATTCTAAATCCTTGTATGGATTTGTCATATTTTGTAATGCAAAAAGCTTATAAACATTATAATCTGTACTCAGATTTGGGATTAAAGCATATGATCAGTGTTTTTTTATTTGTTTTTAATACTATGTTTTTCCACTGCGCAAACCTCATCACATGCTAACAATGGTATCAGAGCCTTGAGTACTGGATTATTTTGTTTAATCATTATGTTTGATAACATGATCTGTTTGGCAACATGTTTTTGCATAATATGTAATTGATTGGTTTAATTGATCAATTGATTAATGATGTGTTGATGAGTGACTTATTGGTTGGTTGATGTCTTGGTCAAATGCTTGTGCATTTGATTTGATTTGGATAAATATCGTTATGTGAAAAACTGTAAAAAGGTTTTTATGCAATTCACTGTTTTACGGCGTTGGCCGTGGCAAAATAACACTTCACCGCAGCAAGATGCAAAAAGTGAATCTGGCCATGGTGAAATAAACCTTTTGTCACGGCGAACGATCAAAAAAGTAGATCTCACTGCGGCCAAATAATTTTGCACATAAAAGAAGGGTAATTTAAAAATTCCACCCACCCTAATTCAAAATGTTAGTTTTGGATGTATGCAATGTTCTTGTTTGAAATTGTATGGTGCCCGATACATGAGCCTTAGACCTTTGGTTTGTTTTTGTTTTTTGTAATTTTGGGTTTGCTTGTAAAGTTTCAAATAAATAGAACCTGGTCGTCCTGCCTCTCTCTATAAATTCTCTTTGTATTTCTTCTTCACATCTTACTCCCCTCATATGTAATATAAGGTTTCCATTTTATCAATGTAAATTAGAATAGGTTTTTTTTTTATTATTATTATTATAAAAATACTTTGTAATGATCATGAAGAAGAAAAATGAGCTATGAAGAGGAATAACTTAAAGACCCAAAATTTACTTTTAAACCCCTAGGTTGACCCATCGATTCCTCTAGGCTTAAGGAAATCGGTTTTGGTGGGCCATGTACTGGCACGTTTTATTTTGTTTAGAATGCATGCTAAGGTTGAATGTTCAATAACATGCCAAACAATGACATTCTAACAGAGATAATAATCTGGTGAGACATTAAATAAAAACCCTCAACTTAAGCATATTAAGTCATGTATGC
>NW_022195806.1:0-1656 GCF_008641045.1 Pistacia vera | reverse complement strand
CTTCGCTTTGGCGAACAAGGTTTTGACGAACAGTGGTTTGATTAAAACCATGGTGATGGAAGGCTTACTTGACTTAATATACTTTAATTGAGGGTTTTGTTATTTAATGTCTCACCAGATTATTATCTTTGTTAGAATGACATTGTTTGGCATGTTATTGAACATTCAACCTTATCATGCATTCTAAACAAACTATTAAAACGTGCCAGTACATGGCCCAACTAAAACTAATTTGCTCGAGCCTAGAGGAATCGGTGGGTCACCTAGGGGTCTTATAATAAACATCATGAGTCTTCAAGTATGGTTGCCTCGTCCTTTGCTCCGTCTTCAACTACATTACAAAAAATATCGTTCTAAATTTACAATAAATAATTATACTAATTCTTTACATCAATAAATTTAGAAACCTCGATATACATTCAAGGGGAATGAGATGAGAAGAGAGTGTACATCGAGAATAGGAGAAAGGCAGGACACGCAGGCCCTATTTAATAAATTATACAACCATACATACCCAAAAATATTTTAAAACATTCACCCTTAGGTCTAAGACTCATGTACTGGGCACCATGCAATATGCAAACAAGTACAAAGCATACATTTAAAAAACAATCAATTTTTGAAATTTGTGGGTTAATTACCATTTACCCCCTGACAATTTGCAGAACTACGTTTGGTCCAAAAGTTTTGAAACTTTACATTTTAGCCCCCTGCACACTCGGAAGTGTGCTCGCTGCGGCGATCACGGCGTGCATTGGTAACTTGATGTTTATGCTTAACGTATCGCCGCGACGATTTGGTACAGTGCTCGTCCAAAGGACTCTCTTTGCGGCGATGGGTTATATCGCTGTGGTAGCTCCGGATCTATTCATACAGCAACCATATACACTTTAAACGGATTTTGCAATCAATCAAACACATTGATCTCAACAAAAATCCATCAACAATTAAACCAAACTTGCAGTTCATCAACAAATCAGATTAATCGATTAATCAATTTCTCAAAACATGATTTAAGGCAGATTTTATAAGGCAACAAATATACATAATAAAATACATGTATAATAACATAAGTAATTGGGCCCAAATTTTTATTTTATTAAACATATACATTCTTTATACAAAATTAGTATCATAAACAAAAACTATCAAAAACTATGTAGACAGTGTAGCCATTCCTCCTCACATGCCGATATCCATCCGACCGTGTCCTCACCTAAATCCTGCAAAAACATAGAAAGACAACGGGGTGAGCACAAATAATGCTCAGTAAGTAAACCCTCTAGTCATCTATCCCCGTAACTCTCTCTCTCTAAGTCTTTCCTTACAATTCTCATTTACTCTCTCTTTTATACTTCTCTCTGTTTTCTGTTTCTGTTTCTCTTTCTTAGAACTCTTTTCTACTAACTCTCTTCAGTAAGTCACGACCCCATCTTACTGGGGGCACAGCCGCGACTCGCTCCCGCTCTCTGTGACTTCTACTCGTTCTTAGCCGATCGGACTCGGTTATGCATGGATTCGAAACCCTTGGCCATGTGAGTATATAATCTCTCTTCGGGTACTCTCAGGTATAGCCCTCATCCGCATGCACTCTCACGGGCTACACCACTTCTCTCTCTCATACTCATGCTGCTCTCTCAATGCGGCGTACATGCG
>NW_022195805.1:0-1563 GCF_008641045.1 Pistacia vera | reverse complement strand
TTTTGCATCAATGATCAGTTGTAAGATTCCGATGGTGGATGTTGACTGAGACCAAGTTTCGTTATATTAATTGATTTCGATTTGAATTGTTTTTGTTTTGATTTTTGCTAAGATTGTTTTCTGTTTTACTCAAAACCCCCCAGCCTTGTTCACATCATTGAAAATTCGGCTAGACACTCTTCGTGGGATTGACCCTTGCTTACCCTATTTACAGTTCAGTAGTTAGGTTAGGAAGGTTTTTAATCTTGGTTGCGTACGACAACACACCAGAGGCACGGAGTAGAAATTGATTATCGGAAGAAGAAAGCAAGATTTAATATTGATGACGGAGATAGATTTAGTTTTGGAGAGGGCCATCAGTTGAGTATGTTAATTAGTAGTATAAAGGCTAGAAAAATGTTAAGAAAAGGGTGTTCTAGGTATATTGCTCATGTAATGCACAGTAGTGATGTCCCACAACCAGAGATTTAGAATGTGCCAGTAGTCCGGGAGTTTTTAGATGTATTTTCGGAAGATTTGCTGGGTTTACCTCCAAAAAGAGAAATGGAATTCAGCATTGAACTGGCGCCAGGGACCGCACCAATTTCTAAAGCACCTTACCGAATGGCCCCAGCCGAGCTTCAAGAATTGAAGAAGCAACCCCAAGAACTCCTAGATAAGGGTTTTATCCAACCCAGTCATTCTCCTTGGGGAGCTCCAATTTTGTTTGTGAAGAAGAAAGATGGATCCTTGCAGATGTGTATAGATTACAGAGAGTTGAATAAAGTGACAGTGAAGAATAAATACCTATTGCCTCGTATAGATGACTTATTTGATTAGTTGAAAGGAGCAATAGTGTTTTCAAAGATTGATTTGAGGTTGGGTTATCACCAAGTAAGGGTTGCAGAGCCAGATATTGCGAAGACTGCTTTTCAGACCAGATATGGGCATTATGAGTTTGTGGTGATGCCTTTTGGGTTAACCAATGCCCCAACAATCTTTATGGATTTGATGAACCGGGTGTTTCATGATTGTCTTGATCAATTTATAGTGGTGTTTATTGATGATATCCTGGTTTATTCTAAGACTGAAGAGGAGCATGAAGAGCAAATAAGGTTTGTGCTACAGCGATTGAGAGAAAAGAAGTTGTTTGCCAAGTTTTCTAAGTGTGAGTTTTGGATGGATCGGGTGATATTTCTAGGCCATATTGTCTCCAAAGAAGGTATATCAGTGGCTCCTAGCAAAGTGAAGGCAATTCTTGAGTGGCAACAGTCGAAGACAATAAAAGAAGTTAGACGTTTCTTGGGGCTAGCAGGCTACTATAGGCAGTTTGTAGCAAATGAGCCCGTTTGCTTTAGGATCTTATCGTCTGATTTAGCCGATGGGCCCGTTTCTTGAAACTTGTGGATTATTATGGTCTTTCTTCAGTTTCTAGAAATTATATTTGTGTCCACTTAGGACAAATGAGAGTATTAGTTTACTAATGGATTATTGTCCTTGAGTGTAAATAATATTCTTTATGGAACTGTTTCATAATAATATGTTCTAAAGAAAGACTATAAGGATAATCTCAAAATGACAACT
>NW_022195804.1:0-1032 GCF_008641045.1 Pistacia vera | reverse complement strand
GGAGGGGCGTCGGCAAGCGAAGAGAATAGCTACACTGTTTCCCCTGTTTTGTCTTTTAAAACGAATTTTTGTAAACAGTCCTCTTCGTGTATAAAAGACATATGAATTATAATGAAAAGAAAATTTTGGGGCCCAATTTTATATTGTTATTATGCATGCATTGTACTAGTTTTCAGCAGTTGTTACAGCGGGGGGGCATACTGTCAAATCCCAAAATCTTTGCTCTGATATCAAAAATGTACTGACTCTCTTTCTAGTTAGTATACTCGTAAAATAATAGTAAAAACTCATTAAATACATATAAGAAAAATATATAAACGACTATAAAAGTATGGGCCCATATTTAATTTTCTTTATACACAAAACTTTACATACTACAAATAAGTCTCAAAAATATTAGCTTGACAGTTTTGCCCAACCTTTTCCACTGCGTGATGATCCAAATGACCGCATTTCACCTGTTACCTGCAAAAACATTGTAAACAACGGGGTGAGCACTAATTGCTCAGCAAGTAAACCCGCTATGTCACCCTTCTCTTTCCTTTGCTTAAATTCTGAATTTCTTTCCTTACTTCACATTTCCCCATTCTTCTCTATTCTTTCTCTACTTTTATTCTATTTTTTCTCTCTATTTTTCCCTCTGTTCTTTCCCTTTTTTTTCTCTTTTCTTTCTCTATTCTAATTTCTCACAACTCAAATAATGGGCATGATATTATGCATAAATAAAATGCAAATGCACAATTGTATAAAAGGCGCATTTTCTTTTCTATTTTTTCTTTCTTCTTGGTTCTTATTCTGTTTTTCTTTCTTTTTTGTGCTTCTTTCTTTTCTTTCTCTTCTTTCTTATTCTTTTGCCGATCGGACTCGGTTGAGGCATGGATTTGGAACCTTGGCCATTTGAGTGTATTCTTCTTTCTTGGGTACAATCCTCATCCACATGCACTCTTACGGACTGTACCAATTTTTCTTTCTTCTTCTTAGGCTGCTCACTAAAGGCGGCGTGCATGTGGGGAAAATTCTTCTTGTCACTCA
>NW_022195803.1:0-1164 GCF_008641045.1 Pistacia vera | reverse complement strand
TGAGAGAATTTGGAAAATGAAGGAGGCGGTGGAATGGGAAAATGAAGAGTTCTCAAAGACTAAACCCCCTTAAATATCTCTTAACAACTCATTCTTCCCATTTTGCCCTTGCTCTTTCTTGGAAATTCCATCCATATCCTTTGATTCCTTACAAACACACCCCCATACTAACATATTCTCCATGAAATTTCCTTACATTTTACTCCACACTTTTCCTGCTAATTAGGGGTAAAATGGTCAAATAGTACCCAAGGGAAAAATATCTAAAACTTAATAAACTTTTCAACCGGCACGTCGCTGTGGCGAAGAATCTTCCTTCGCATGGCGAAACTGTCCAGCAGCTTCCCCCGTGGCTTCAACACCTCTTCGCCGCGGCGAAGAGTATCCTTCGCCCCGGCGAGCCCTGTAACATCAAAAGCCTTCCAACTTTGACTAAATCCAAGGCAAAAAACTCAACATTTCAATACAACCTAAGACCAACCAACCACTATTTACAAAAACCGACTCAATTAAGAGCGAAGTAAGAAACATTAGCAACGTACCTCAAGTGGGGCGTTACAAGATTACATAGAGATTTATATATGCATGTGTATGTTATGCTATTGAGAAATTGGGTTGAAATGAGTATTTGTTTTATGGTTGTTGATTACACTTCATTGATGAGAAGTGTTAATATGTGATGAATATGTAGTGATGAGAGGATGTAGTTGTTAGTAAACGGTCCCGTATATACAGCGGAAACAAAAATAATATAACTCAGAGATTGTTTACTTGAGCCAAGATCAAGGGGATAATTTTACAATTTTATCATAATAAGAATCTGCAGAAATATTAAACATGAGTTAAGAGAAACAAGCGCACGTTCGAGGCTCCTCCAAATTTGTCAATGAATGTTTTGCTACCAATCCAAGTGTAGGATCGAACTTGTGTAGTCCACACGAAGACAATCTAAAAAGGAACCAAAGAGGGATTTGCTAGATCCTCTTTGGCTTCAAGATTAAGAAGAAAACAAAATCAATTGAATTGATTTTAGGCCAAAAAGTGTTACTGCCGTGGGAGTGCTTTTCCAAAAGGGGTTGCTGTATTTTTTCAAAGAAAAATTATATTTAATTTAATTAACACATTTTTCTTTTTATAGTTAATTAAGTTGCCCTAATCCCATAT
>NW_022195802.1:0-13740 GCF_008641045.1 Pistacia vera | reverse complement strand
AGAAAATTTTATGATTTTAGATTGTTGACAGCCATTATCTTCAGTTATATTTATAAATCACAAGATACTAACGTTCTTTATAGTCATTGTTATGCATGACAAGTTTCCTGTAGAGATGTATTATTGGGTTAAATTTTTGTTTGACTTTAGTATATAAAAAAATTACTTTAAAGCTATTCTTATTCAACCCTATTCTTCCAAAGTGAATTTTAAATTTCACATAAATCCATTGATGAAATTAAATTCTTAAATTTTATAAATTATCTCACAAGTACACTTAATAAATTTTACACAAAATTTATTATCTTTTATTTAATTGAACAAAGAACAAAATAAATAAAATTTGTATATCTTTTATATAGTAGGTATACAAAATATTAAAGTTACCATGAACGATAAACATCAAAATCATCGTTAGTATCTTAAATTATTAACAATTCAAAAGTTTATATTTTGATTCATTACTTAAGGGCACAAACATAATAGTGAAATTAAAATAAAAATGATATTATATTTTACCACGAAAAACTTTGAATATATTCATTCATAAAATTTATATCGTAGCTCTAATTTGAAGAAACTTGTTTTTGTGTTGGTTTAATAACTTGTTCATTACTAAATCTTCTAACTAGATTATGTTTTATGCCCATTGAACATTTTAAACATGTTTCATATCGATTAATCACAGTGGTAAATGAATGAATTATAAATAAATATTTATATTTTAGTGTATGTAATAGCAATACACAATATACTCAGTATTATAATTTCATTTACCATTATATTGTTAAATTTAACTTACTTCTTGTCCCAAAGATATCTTAGAAAGCCCATTAATAATTAAATTTATCTAAAAAAATAATTTCTAAAATATTACAATTTATTCCAAAATTGTTCATCTCTAAGAGTTTTTTCTCCAACTCTACAACATCATTATTGCATCATCCTCTTCAGTAATATTTCATTATTTTTTTCAATTATTTCTTATTATTTTGTTTCATTGTTTTGTTAAACAAGTATTGAAGGTCTAACACTAAGAAAATATACCGACATAACTACTACAATATTACTGACCAAATAAGTTAATTAAACCAAGTTATTGACCTTGGACTATTGTCACAATAAGTTAACTAACCAAGTTGTTAGCCTTGGATTATATTTTTGTCCAAGGTATGATTTTTCAAAGCTGATTAAGGGCTTATATAAGTTAGATATTCGCCTAATTGGTAATACTGTATATTTAAGGTATTATAAATTAATATATCTGAAGTGTTATAAATTTTCATGTAAAAGACAGTTCATACATCATTGTACATACAATTGATTAATAGAAGTATATATATCACATCGAAGTAACATCCGAGTAAAATAGACGTTTAATGTAGAGACAAATGTTTAATATATTTTTCTTTTTCCTTTTTTTAACAATTATAGATCTATCTGGTCGTTGTTCGTTGATGATAGTCAGAGATTTGGTTGTTAACTCAACGGATCTAGTAGAAAATGACCAGATTCGGCCAGTCGTGCACTGTTCCAGCGATAGCGACTGACAATGGTGGTGAAATCCGACCACCAGTCTTGGGTAATTGTTTTCAAGTTCAAGGTTATATATGTTCTAATAATTTTGTATATAAGGATAAAATATTCTATAAATATTTTTGTAAATTGTTTTCAAAACAAGGGCATTATTGTCTAAAAATTTAAATAGTTAAGGGTAAAATTGTAACAAATTTAAGATTGCCAAGTAATCTTAAAATACCTAAGAAAATTATGATATTCAGATTACCTCCTATATAACCAACAATAATTACTATTAATTTTAGAAGATTACCGGAATCTTATATTATTTGACAATCAAACGTGGTAATCTAGTAATATAAAATAACATTATCTCAATATGAGTGGTAACCCCCAACCAAACGCCTCCTTAGTATTAACGAACAAACTATTTATTCGATGGCCGAACGACATCTTCCCACCCAAAGTTTGCTCTAAAGACAATTTCGTATCCAAAAAGTTTGAAAACGACAATTACTCACCAACCTTTAAGATCTGTTAGATAGTCTCTCACCTTACAGTTAAGATTTGTCAGTAAAATCCGTTTACAAAATGATATGGTAAGATCATCAACTCTTTACATTTTGGCATCATCGACCTCTTAGTTGCTCTCTTATGGTAGTCAGTTAGTGCTTCTGTTCTTGAATATCTTGATTATCCCCTTCATATTAATTTCTCAACCACAACTTAAATTTTGTTGTCCCCCGTTGAACAAAAGTATGTTCAATTATGCAAACCTCATGGGAAACAATTTGTAAGTTGTATTCATAGGTTCATTTATAGGATATTCAGATGCTACATATTACGTATGGAAAGTTCCTTTTAAGGTGTTTAAAGTTAAAGTAATACTACACATACATCATTTTTATACAATATTTCTCATACAACATTATGTGGCAAGATATGATTGGCTAATTTAAAGTTAAAATTAAACTGTCACCCAATCATATCTTGCCATATAATGTTATATGGGAAATGTTATATGGGAATGATGTATGTGTAGTATTATTCTTACAGTTATAGACAAGTGGCTCGGCTTGTTGGAAGTTTACATTAATTATACCAAAATTTAAATTTAAATCAATATATTTGATGCCGAAACAATAAAGAGACAGACTAAAACTAAAAGTGATATGAAAAACCACTACCAAATTATATCAAGATTCGAATACTAGATAAACTGAAAACCCACAGGTTTCTCAATACTTCTTCAATGTGTAATAGTTAACTTTTAGGTTACAAAACCTTTATTTATACTAGGAAATGAATAAATCTGTTAATCGAAACAAATCTTAATATGAAAAACACCTAAATAATAAATTGAATTTAATTAGGATATTATAATAAAATAAGAAAACCTAAATATAAGAAAATAATAAGATCCTCTTTTCTAAAGAATATATATATATATAATTGAATACCCCCCTTGGTTGTTTGACATGTGGCACATTTTGGAACTCATAGAATTATTTCATCTTGACACATTGGATTGACAACTGAGATTTGTAGTTTAATGAGTCCAATCAAATTGTTTTATCTTGGCACATGGGGTTTGTATTTATTGCTCCATCTTGACATGTTGGATTTGTATTAATAATGAATAATTAATAAAAATTGTATTAAAAATTAATAATAATACTAAATATATAAATGCATTGTATTGACATTCTAAATGTCTAATCATAATGACACATTAGATTTATGATTGCCATGTGTATAAATTTTATTGGCGATGATATAGATAATATTAATTCTGCATTGGTATTCCAAAGTCTAAATAAATAGACATAAAGATTGGATTATATAGGTGCATTGCATTAGTAGTAAAAATATACCTATTTATTAATAATTATATAGGTACATTGTATTGACATTACAAACTTTTCTTCGTATTTAATTGTGTTGGCATTCGAAATGTCTAAATAAAGGGTTATAAAAGAGGCACATATTCAGTTGTGTATTATCACAATATGTTAGTTGGTGTCAACAATACGTCTAGTTTTTTGTTAATTGTTTATAGGTCATGTTATTTTATGTCAATAATACGTATGTTCTTCATGATTTTGTTAATCGATGATTTTTTATTTATTTATAATTTTGTTGTTGTTTACAGGTCAAATATTCATGAATTGGCATGGGATAAAGGTAGAATGTCTGATTGACATTGTAAAATGAGTTGTTATTTTGATTCGTTCTTCTAAACTGTAAGTATATCTTTTAACTATTTTGATACGAAATTATAAATATATCTCTTAACTATTTTAACGGTTATTATTTGATTGCATGATTGTTTTTGTTCGGTCAATCTATTTGAATGATTAATTGTGTTAGTTTTGCCGAACGGTAAGTATATTCTTTAACAATTTTAATATGAAGATTAATTAACTTTTGTTGATTTCGTTTTTAGGTAATAGTTTTTATACAAATGAATAATTGTTCCTTAACAATCTTAACATGAAGATCGATTAAATTTTGTTATGTTTGTTTTCAAGGAAATGTTCATGTACTGTGGGTATATGTCATATCTATATTAGTAGAAACAGTTCATTTGTGTTGAATATGTTTTCTATAAAAATATTCGTGTATTTTAATTTGTTATATGAATGATTAATTGTTTATGTCCTGCTAGTGTGTGAGTATATATGTTAAATGAATTCATTTTAGCTAATTCCATTTTCCAATTAATATGTGTTATTTGAAATACTTTTTATCACTTCTAATATGATAATCCCTTAAATTTGGGTTAAGTACATTTTATTATCACACGTATTTCGGTTTCCATTGAATAATCAGTGGTAAATTGATCATAACTTGCTCACTAAAAATCCAATTGATAAAATAATTGAATCTTTAGAAACTAGAAAGATAGGGCTTTAATTTGATATATTATATGCTTAATTTAGATAACTGTAGCCCTATTGTCGAACCATTTTTTTCATCATCACACATATTTCGGCTTCTACTAAATAGTCAGTATTAAATTGACCATAACTTGCACAATAAAACTGCAATTGATTAGAGGTTTGAATCTTGAGAAACTAGACAGACAGGGCTTTAATTTTATATATTATACGCTTAATTTAGATAACTGTAGCCCCTCTGTCGAACCACTCTTTTTATCATCACACACATTTTGGTTTTCCCTGTTTCTTGATTTTCGATAAACAGTTAGTAATAAATTAGTCATAACTTGCTCAATGAAAATTTAATTGATGAGCGGTTTGAATCTTTGGAAACTAGAATAATAAGGATTTAATTTGATATATTATACGATGAATTAGGATAACTATAGACCTACTGCTGAACTATTCATTTTATCATCACACACATAATAAAACAAATTCAATTTTAGTGATGGCAAAGGAAAACAAATATTGATACGTAATTTTAATTGTATTTGTTCTATCTTTTTTTGTTAATTTTTGGATTGATTTTGTTGTTTGATTTGAGGGTTTTGTGGGTTTTACAATTATCGTCTTTCTTTAGGATGCTATCATCAAATGTTTTTTTGCTATAAGTGGGGGTCAATTCTAATTGCAGCAAATATTGATACGTCATCCATGGAATTTTTATCCTTCTCATGCTGTTTACTGAAATGCTTACGCTCTCCCAGCTAGTTTCTATCTTCCGCTCCCCTATAAAAGGTAGAATTAATATAAATAAAGTAATGCTACAACCACCGACGATAGTGCACTGAATTTGTGCACTGAAAAGATGTGACAAAATCCTGACCGTTGATGAATATTGTCACGTCATTCGGTGTACTACCATCGGTGGCTGTATTATTTTCCATATAAATATATGATAGCTATCTTAATCCACATAGCTTATACTATTTCTTTCTTTAATAACTGTTTTAATTCTTTAACTAATCTTTAATTTCCTGTTATTTTATTGGAGTTGGGTTTTCTTTTTGTGAATGGATACCTTATAATTGTAATAAAGTTTGTTTGAAATGCAAGAATGTAAGATTAGATTTGAACTACAAATTGAAAAGACAAATTATACACTCTCATTGATATTTAAGAATCAAGAGACATAAATTTCATTAGCATATTTAAGAATCTTTAATTGAGGAAGTTAAAAGTATAACCTTTTCTTCTAAATATAATACTCCTACACCATTATATATATATACTGTAACTATAAGTCTTATGGTTTTTTGTTTTGTTTTATTGTAAAACCCGTGTGTTTGATTTTCTCTTTTAGTATCTATTAGTTTCGGAAATGCAACTCTAACACAATGTTTTGCAACTCGATTTCTAGGTTGGCTCGTCCGACCGATTGGACCTATCAGTCTGACTGATGATGTCAGCATATCCAGCAAGTTTAAAACTTAACAGACATACCCCTAAGAAATTACACATCAGTCCCTATAGGTTTGAAATCTAGCAAACATACAACTGCAATCAAAACTCTAGGAAACCCTAGCTGCCACAACTGCAATCCACCCCAGCCTTTGTCTGGTCGTTTCCGATGCCCACCTGCTTTTCCCAACCCTCCAAACACCACCTAAGCACTTTCCTTGCTCCATTTTCGTTGATTTCTAAAAAAACACCATTCTATTCATTCAATTTCTACAACTTCTCCTTAACATTTGAACCAAAAGATTTATTATTCACTAAAAATTGAAAAGAAGAACACCCCCGAAGAGCAAGACAACCTTAGCAGTGTGTATGTCAATCGAATTGGGATTTTATTTGAAGAATTAGAAGTAGAACTGTAATTGGGATTTTAGGGATTTTGTTTAAAAAGTGAATCGATTTATCTACCGGTCAGGTTGGATCGATGGTTCGTCACTATTAAGTTGGTCCATTGGCGGTTCAATGCGTAGAACCGGGTTTATGTTGCTTTTAGACCGAAGTTGGCCCTAAAACCTGATCGAACCGGTTAGACCAGTCAGTCAAGTCTGGGTTTCAAAAAACTACTCTAATGTAGTGTATTTGACATTTTTTGTAGTAAACATCTGTTGATTTTGAAAATGTCATTCATTCCATGTTCAAATTTGTCAAAAATTTCATCAATTTAACCTCCAAAAAACATATTAACATCTCGAGATTGTCGATAGACTTTAAATGCCTTCAAATTTAAACAGAATAACTTAACAACTTGTCAAAAATGTTGCCAGGGTCAGATTTTCAAAACTAACAGATGCTCGCTACAAAACGGCTAAACACATAGGGTTTAGGGTTATATTTTTGAAACAAGAGGGTGGTTGCTAAAATAAAAAAATTTCAACCAGACGGGAATTCCATCTTTCTAAGTTTCCCCAACAAATAATTAATTTTGTATAATAAACACTAATTAAGGCAATAATTACAATCACATAACATAACGCGATTAAACAATCACTAAACGCTCATTCGCGCGAAATTTGCGTAACCCATTTATCATAACAAACTCAGAAATCTTTTAAAGGAAAATTTTACTTGGCTTTCCCTCAATTTCCAAACACAACTCTTCCTTTCTTTCTTCTTCGTCCGTGAGAAAAAGAGAAAAAGAAGTAAAGATGGTGAAAGGTGACGTAGAAATTGGTAACCAAAACATGGTGAAAGGTGACATAGAAAATGGTAACCAAAACCAGTTGTATCCGGGGATGATGGAGTCGCCACAGATACGCTGGGCCTTTATAAGAAAAGTTTACGCCATTTTATCCGTACAGTTTCTTTTGACTGTTGTGGTTGCTGCGGTTGTCGTCTTTGTCGAACCCATCCCCAACTTCTTCGCTAAAAGTGGGACGCCTGGCCTTGCCGTCTATATTGTCATCCTTATCCTTCCCTTTCTCCGTAAGTTGTTTCATTTTGTTGAAGACCTTCTAGGTCTGTAAAATCAAGGCTCATTTTGATTTGAGAAAATTTGTTACTCTTATGGTGGGTTATTCCGAATATTAATGGGTGATTGACTTGTATTTTGTTTGATGTGCAGTGTTGTGCCCTTTGTACGTTTATCACAAGCATCATCCATGGAATTTTATCCTTCTCATGCTGTTTACAATAAACATTTCGTTTGCTGTGGGACTTTCTTGCGCCTTTACGGAAGGTATTATGGTTATATGTGTGTCTTAATCTTTCTTTGTTCACAGTATTTTATTGCTTTAATATCAGTTTAGTGAACTAATCTTTCTCTTTTGTTTGTATTGCTGTTGGTTTAACAATTGTTGGGTGGGTGATTATTTTGCTTAAGGTCGATAATGTTAGTTTGAATTCTGTTCCTTAGTTAGATTTGGATAACAAAGTTCTTTTGTTATTTTCTAGCATTTTCGCATGAACCAAACAGAACCTATGGTTGCATTGTTTTTATCGAAAAAAATTGTGTTTGTGTGAAATTAGTCCAATTTTTTTTCTAGGTGGAAAGAGATGTTTGATTTTTGAAACTTGGACTGGGTAGATATGATGGATATACTCTGCTCCAGTATTTATTAGAGTGAGATGAGAATGAGACTAAAAGCCTTTATTATCAATCTAACAACTGCAATCCTTTCTCACAAACTGATTTATGCGAGCCTCGTTGTGAATTAGGGGTTTGCTTGGGATCTTTTTTAATCAAATTCCTAGACATTTATTTGAGATCCAGTGTTTAGTTGACTTTTTGATTTACCAAATATTAGCTTATGTAACTCTGAATTGGTCACTGAGCTTCTCATGAAAGGAACCTTTTTTTGTTTTTTTCCTGTAAAAGCACAACAAAACAAAAGTTAGCCATCAGTTATTCTTTAGATTCTCTATCATTCTTTGTGGGAAGATTACATCAACGCTCTTCTTTTAAAATTGCTCTTGATCCTCTGGTGGTTGTGATTTTTACGGCTTTACATGGTTTTTTCTTCATGACTCAGTACAATGATCAATTAAAAGCATAGCATATTAATCAAAAGCCGCCAGATAACATCTCTTGTTTTCTAGGCATGGAAGAGTTTTAGGAAATTTGTGGGCTACATTTTGTTGGTTTAAGTAAAAATTTAAATTGGTAATATAATTGTTTCACAAGGTCTTAAAGTGTGGTGGAAGATGCTTGATTAGTTTATCAAATGAGCAGTTGCTCAAATGTTGTTCATAACATGTTCATTTGTTGCTTAATTTTCTTTGGGTAGGTGTAGTTCATTTAAGACAATCAAGCCATGTTAATTTGTTGAAAAGAATTCTAAGCTAGAGAGCAGATTATTGAGATACAGTTTCAAATACTTAATCAAGAACATTCTCCTTAATGGGCTCATATTCAAGTATGTTCTGTATGATTAAACCTACAGGAGGCAACACATTTAGTCAAAGGTTCTTGATATGCAATGATTAATGTTTAAAATTAGACACTTATTTCTTATTCTGATTTTTGACTAAGCTATGATATTTGGATTCGCCAACAGGGAAAATAGTTTTGCAAGCTGCAATTTTGACCAGTGTTGTGCTTGTTAGCCTTACTCTCTACACTTTCTGGGCTGTGAAAAGAGGCAAGGATTTCAGCTTTCTGGGACCCTTTTTGTTTGCTTCCCTTCTGGTGCTTCTTGTTTTCGCATTCATCCAGGTCTTTGCTACTTACTTCATTTGATTTGCTTGCTTATGCCCTCCCCAGTCTTGAACTTGTATAAAATTGACTAAACTCTTAGTGTGACAGATGGTTTTCCCTCTTGGAAAGCTATCACATGCAATATATGGGGGCTTGGCGTCTCTTATATTCTGTGGCTACATCATCTATGACACAAACAACCTGATCAAGCGTTACACCTACGACGAATATATAATGGCTTCAGTGGCTCTTTATCTTGATGTTGTCAACCTCTTCTTTTCCCTCCTTACCTTATTCAGAGCTACAAACTGACAACCTGATCAAGCGTAACAACTAGACGAATTTGCCATGGCTGCTTAAAACACCACCATTGCGCAGCTCTCGTACATTACTTTCGTAAGTACCTTCTTAACTTCATAACGCTGAAACACAACTTGAGTTCTGTTTTTCATGTTGAACTTAAGTACAAGTATATATCTTTAAGCTTGGAATTGTTGACCACATAGACATAGCATACAAATTCTAGATATGTACTGGTTGCTTCAAGTGTAGGATATTTAGAGCTTAACTCCACAAAATTGATTCTATTTTACTACTAATCTTTACATTGCCGTGATACATTTGATTTTTTTTCTTGTTTTTTGGTTAGATGTTTATTTTAGTTTAATCAGCTTTGATTAGGCGAGTGTAAATAAACTTTGAGAAGTAAATTTGAAAGAAAAGTGGTACAGTCTGTGTTTAAGGATATCCACTAATTACATTCATGGCACTGCCATCAAATTTGAAATAAATCGGTTGGATGATCAGTCTATTTTATCTTATTTATAACTCCATTACTATTGAAAAAGAACTTACTACTTTGTATTAATCCAAAGTTTAAATTAACATTTTGCCTTTATACATGGAGTCACATTGTGAGCAGAGCACAAGATTTGACTGGCAAAATAAGCAGCTTTGCAATTGCAATACAGCAGCTTTACTGATCACTGCTGAAGCATTATTTTCCGTGCTGCAAATAGTTTGAAACTTTCCCTCCTGGATGGCAATTGTTTTCAGAAAATGCTTTTAATGAATTTTAAAATTATGCCATGACATCAAACTTACTGCACCCCATCTCCAAAGCTAACCAATAGGCCAAATTTTCCTATAAGCCTTGAAGACCCAGATCCATATCGTAAGAAAAATGCCCATCTAAATTCTTTTTATGTATGAATGTGAATAGGAAAGGTACATTCCCTCTAGCTCGCAATTAAAGAATTTAGGTATGTGAATCGTTTCAGCTTTACAAAAACTGCACAGTCATGATTACATATTCCTAAGCATTTGCTTTATGCACAGCCTAATCTAGGATTTATGTATAATTATCTCCGCAAAAAAGTTTAATCCATCACTTAATCAAACCGAACAATCATCACAAGGACAGTGTAATGGGTTATACATTAATCAAGTGTTTCAAATTTTATTTTTTTACTTTTATGACCAGGGATGTCCGACCCTTATACACACCTCAATTAATCTCTAAGACATTAGAATTATAAGTCGGATAAAGACCTCTTAAATAACAAACCTAAGAATCTCTATTTAACACATATTCAAAAAAAAAAAATTACTTTTTTAGATGACCCGATCCACCTAGTTCATCTTCTGGATTGTTTGTTTTGACCTTATCTCAATTGAACAGCCTGTGAACAGTTAAAACATCCAGACAAGGTTATGAAACGAATTATTTTAAACAATATCTTCTAAGATTTGATGGGATGAATTTATGGTCCTTCTTTTGTCTGATTAAAAAGTTGTTACTAGATAAATTAGAGTACTGAAAGGTTATAGTTAGAAACCATGACCATGTTTCTTTCATACATTCCCTCTGACAATCAGGATACGGATCTCTACTACTTAAGTTAAATAAAATATTTCACCAAACCAGCTCTTCATCACTTAAATCCAAACAAAACTAATATATAAAGTGGAAGATTACAAATCAAGACAATCATGGTTCCACCATATCGAAAGCCTAAAACAAAGAGCCAAAAAAAATAAATAAAGGACAAAGGCATCAGCCCACAAATTAAAAATACAAAAATAAAAGCACTTAGAATCTGGGTATGTCTTTGTCTTCAATATTTATATTCCTCTCCTCAAAATGGGATTCCTTTCTTGCCTTTTTGACCATCTCAGTCCAAGATACTCCTTTTCTTTCCACAACAATGGCCAGTGTCACATGGTTTTCTTTGCTTTGCTTTGATTCAAAATCACTTTACTCTTTCCAGTTCAAAATAACAACAAAAGCTCAAGATATAATCCCCCCAAATTAAAGTAAAGAGACCCATTTGGACTTCTTCTCTTTAATATTTCAACATTTTTACAATAGAAACACCAAAAGAACAGCCCAGTAGTTTTACTTGAACATATGATATTTTTTGTTTTAAGGGCTATTAGCCCTATTCCCATTATCTAATATACCAAATTTTCCCCATGTAAACAACAGTTTAAACTCTATGTCTATTACTTTTTTCTGAAGCAATAGTGAGGAGCCTTGACACCCCCTGAGTCCATATATCATACTCTCTCTGGTTCTTGCACTCGAATTCTACAACTCCACGCATAACTGTCTTCAACCCAAAGTATCGCCTGTTCTCACCTCCCTCAAGCAAGTGGCGGCCTGCCCATGAGGGCATATCTTTAATCACCTCCAACACAACATCTGTAAAATTCAAAAGAGATACATTAGAGATGAACCCTTTTGATCCTGAAATTCAATAAAGATCAACTAAAGCTAAACCCTTTTGATTTTTTCTACTTTAGTGCCAATCTGCTTTCTCAAATCCCCAAATAGAAGAAGAGCCCACCTCCAATTCTGTTTCACATTATTAGAGAAAGACAAAAGTAATCACTTACTCTTTTTCTTTTTCGTGATGGTCCCAGCAACATGTCTACTCTTCATCTTCAACATAACCTACACCAAAAGAAGGTTCAACAGATTAAAGATAACAAAGAAAGAGGAAAAAGAAGAGACCACAGAACCATTTATTTCATCATGCTCAGATTTTAAACCTTTTGCTGAGAAACTTTTTACACCACAAGGTTCACATTACTAACACTAAAGTTCTATTGATGACCAAATAATTGCAAGATGATATCTTTCAAATGAATATTAAAGAACATGGTTTTTGGCTTTTCGCAATTAACAAGAATCTGCATACCTGGTTCGATCTGTTAATATAGACAGAAACTATTTTCCAGTGAAGATCACCTGCAATAAACGAAAAGAACAATATGATCAAAACCCCATTAACGATCGTACCTCTCATAGCCTTGATCATTTCTACGGAGACAGCTGCTACTTTCAGTAATAAAATTAAATCATTAAGACGAAAACATTTCACATTTCCCATTTCCAGTCATGACTATGATCTCCTAAGAACACACTTACAGTATGATATGCTCACAAAACATGTCAGAATTCACGACATCAAGCTTAAACTGAAAACGCTGTCCATACACAAACATGAGAAACTCAATTTGCAAACAACAAAAAATGAAAACAAAACTGCTCAAACAGAGGATCAAATTCATTGAACAACTTATCCCACAAAAACTTCAATTATATCATGAAATTAAGAAAAAGAATTGATTGGAAACAATTAATTACCTTTACGGGTACGCTTTAGTAGCTCACAACCTCTGGCAAGCAATTCTCTGCTGCAAATACCTAAGAAATTATCTTCAGGAACAAGCTCACCGCTGAAACTACCGTTAGAACTACCATTGTTACTACCACCCCCATTATTGTTATTTCCACCCCCACCCATTCCTTTCTCCACTGGAATCACCGCCGCTATATTCCACACCTCCTTCAACGCACGTGCCTTCAACGTGGCCGCCCCTCTCAAGGCTACACACAATGCCATAAAATCACATTCTTCATCAAATTCGCATTAACAAAAATTCCTAAAATACAATCTAAACAAAAACAAATCATACCCGTGGCCGCTCCAGCAGTTAACGTCATTATATCGCCGGCTGATCTAACGTTAACAGCGGAGCTGACGACAGAAGCCAAATGTTCGCGTTCAGCACCCATGGATTCGGCAGCCTCAACGCATTGCGCAGCGACAAGCGTAGCCGCAGAGGCCACAGCCATATCAGTCTTAGCCATTTGCTCATCTTTTCCGGAGCCCGACGAGGCAGCGGTGGCCGCAGCAATAGCGGCGATAGCTGCCGCAACACCGGCGACAGAAACAGCGGCGTGGAGTTGCGCATTGTGTACACGGGTTTCCTCCTTTTTCTTCTCCCTCCTGTCTTTGAGCCACCGTCCCACAGTCTTCCCACCGCCTGATGTCGCGGCCGGCGTTGCGGAAACGGCGGCTGCGGAAGCGCGGAAGGTGGAGTTGGCAGTGAACGGATGATGGTGGATGTTGTTGCCGGAGGTATTATTATTGGAGCGACAGAACTGCGCAGAGGTAGAACACAACCCGGTGTTCATGGAATTTGGTTAATTTTGGGAATTTACATTTTTTTTTTTTTTTTTTAATTTGCGCTTTGAATTACTGATCTAATTATTTTTGCATGCAACACAAATAAAACAGTCAGTCAAAATTCTAAATTTGAGCATCCTTTATTCAGGAAAAAATATTAAATAATGGTCAAATTTCTATAAATTACAAATAAATTTAGAATCCATAA
>NW_022195800.1:0-6102 GCF_008641045.1 Pistacia vera | reverse complement strand
CTTTTTCTCTCTTCCCTTTCCATTTCTTCTTCATCTCTGTCTCCTCTTTCCATCTTTTTCTTTTTCCCTCCACATCTCAAAATGACTGCGTTTTAGGCCCACCCGCCCGATTTTGATGGCATCTTGACGCCCTGCCACCACCATCCGATCTCCCACCAAAACCCCTCTATCCCCTACCTCGCAGATCTTGCAAAGCACACTCTGGGCGTATTATGAAATCAATCCAGCCGCCATCCTTTTTGCCACTTTTCCAACTTTTTTTCACCCAAAACCACTACCATCTGCCTCCATAAACCTCCCACAACAAAACTCCAACATTTCCTCAGTTGAAATTAGCCATCCCAAACTGGAAAACGTTGACCACAGTTGGGTTTTACTATGCACTGCGTAATTGTCTCCAACCGAATTCCGGTTGATTTTGGCGGCCTCAACCCCAAACGACACCATCCCTACACTCACAGGCATCTCCCCTTCAAATCCCCCAGCCTTCCCGACCATGATTGCCCGTCGTTCACTGCTACCACTCAACTTTGGTTTTACGAAATTAGTTGAAATGGGAGTCTAATTGGGTTGTGAAACTGATTTTTTATTTAGTTTTTTGTTTTACATTTTGTTTGATGTTTTAGTTTGATTGTTGTGTGTTGTGGTGAATGTGTTGGGAAAGAAAAAGAGCCGAATATGGTGGTGGTTTGGTTGGCTGGTGTTGGGAAAGAAGAATGGCCAACTGTGGTGGTGGTGGTTTGGTCGGCTATTGTTGGGAAAGAAGAAGGGTCGGTTGTGGAAGCGGTTTGGCTAGCTGGTGTTGGGAAAAAAGAAGGGTCAGCTATGGTGGTAGTTTGGCTGGCTATGGTGGGTTTGGAATGGGATGTGAAGAATAAAAAGGGAGATGAAGAAGGAGAAGGTCCAAGGGTAATTTGGTAAAAGAACCAGATGTCCTTATGCTGTCACTAACAGCGTATGTTTAAGGGTGGGAATCTGAAATTTATGAAATCAGGGGTACCAATCGTGATTTCACTGAACCTTGGGTGGGATCATGCCGTTTACTCTTAAAATAAAAGCACGGTAAAAACACAGGTGTCAAATTTTGAGGTAGGTTTCATGGAGAATATGTTAGATTACAAGTGACGGAATTGTAATGTACCGTACAGGGACAAAAGAGGTGGTCACTGTTTTTTCCTTTACACGTGTCGTTCATGCCTCAAATATTCTAATTAAACTAAACTAATAAATCTAAATGGGTCTGGCTGGATACCAGCTAACAGTAATCGTATCCAGCTCAAAGACATTCTCAATATTCACAATGCTGGTTTAGATCTTGCCAATAATGCGGCGAGTAGGCAAGCGCCTCCTCTGCCCTTTTGCATGATTCTACTTCTTGGTATATCTGAGAATTGAGGTGATATATACTTTGATGCTTCCGTTTCAACTTTTTTCTCAGGATTCTTTCCTTTATCCTCCTCTTCTAAACCAATAACATTTCTTCATGGATAAGAAATAGAAAGATGACTTCAAATGAATCATAAACAATGACCCATTGGATTCAAACTAAATATCATATATCCAATTTTAACGTACTTATAATTAAAAAACAAACATATTTTCTTATTAAAACCTAGAATGTCTAAGACATCATACATTAATAACGAAGGACAATACTAACACTTATAACCTAACCTTATAAAAAACTACACTTATAATCCAACCTTATAAATTTTTTCTTATAATCCTGATGTGGCAGTTTGGTTAAGTCTTATTTACCCAATTAAAACTGACAAAATTCGAACTGTTACATCAAAGTTATGAGAGAAAGTTTGTAAGATTGAATTATAAATTAATTTTTATTGAATAATGAATTAACTTTATAAGTGATAAAGATATATAATGTAGATTGAGAAAGATTACTCTAAAGTCTAAACCTTGGTCATATTATTTAAAAAAAGCAAAAAAAATCATAACATTCTTGAAATTTAAAGACATAGGTTATTATTGTCAATTGGTAACAATCAAACATGTGATATGGAGTTTATACACGAAAGGAATAATAAATATGGAATTGGATTTTTGTATAATATATAAAAATGAGTTAAAGTATTTACGCAACTTTGACATGCCAAGTATTGAACTGGGGCTAAACATTAAACATATGATACGGAAGTTATAGCGTTGCTATAATAAGTTAATAACAACCCAAACATTAATGTCCTTCTCTTCGGGTCAAACAGTACATTCACATTTAAATGGTTGAATACTGAAATCTTCCACTTTATTTATTAATAAATAAATGAACATTGCCACAGTAAATATGAATATATGATCCCAATTATAGCCTTTTTTTTTTTTTTTTAAACGACAGAAATAGTAAACCAAAAAACATTGGGAAACAGTGACAATTATGAAGAGGGTTGGATGGATAGCAAAGTTTGATAATGAGATGGACGAAAGTTTCAATGTCAGTTGTTGGGCAAGGACATATTCTTGATGGCGACTGGCCTGCAATAAAAAAACTAGAACAAGAGCGTGTTAGGTGTGGTGGCCTGGTGGGTTCACAACATGCAGAAGCAGAACCCCCTCTTCCAGTCTTCCTTTCTTCTCCAGTTATTCTTTTCTCCAAATGTCATTTCTCAATCAACGTTCTTCCCAAACAGTTCACTGAAACACGTTTAAAACGGTAAATAGTTTTTAAATTTTATTGGGATAGAACAACATGTTTCCACCCAAGGTTTGGTGAAGCCATACTTTTTCATTCATTAAGTTTCAAAATGATACTTTCCCACCGTTCATCAGGTTTTATTAGTATTTTCTGTTAATATTTGATTGAAAAGACGAAAATACTTTTAAATAGTTTATTTCTTAATTAGTTTATTATAAATTCAAATTTAGTTAAATCAAAATTTTTACCCGATTATTTATTAGTAGTGTAAATATATCTTTTTTCCTTTGTTTATTTAATTAATTGATAATATTGATTTTCTATGTTAATTAGTAAAAATAAAAAATATTATAAATTTAATAGATTATTGAATAATAGTAATGAGATATTGATAATATTATAAATAAATAAATATTAATGTTATTTAATTTTAATATTACTCTTAACTTTGTAAGTAGGGCTAACTAATTTTTTTTTTTTTTTACTTTTTGGCTCATTAAAAAATAATAAGAAATTTATAAAATCAAATATTTAAGGGTATTTTTGTCTTTTTAATAAAGTATTAATAGAAAACATAACAAAGTCTATTAAAGGGTGAGAAAGTGTCATTTTGAAACTTGAAGGGTAAGAAAATGCCGTTTTGCCAAACCTTGGGTGGAAAAATGCCGTTCTCCCTTTTATTGGTGAATACTGAATCATCTACTTTAATCTGTATGTTATGAAGTAAATGAGAGTTTTATAATAGTTATAATCTCCCTTTGTTTGTGGTTGTGTTTTGTAGGGCTTGGACCATACGGTGGTTAGTTGTTATTGAATAATATTTTAGGCAGGATAAATTAGTAATTGTCAGAGAAATATATTTTTGGAGATATCATATCATGTGGGGTCGTAAATCGGGATTAAGATAGTAGATGGATGTAACGTTATCAGCGGGTTGTCCTTTAACTGCTTGTAACAACTTGTTTTTTAAGTTATTGAATGCCATTTATTTCATTTTTATTATTTCTAGTCCAACTACTTTTATTCCTATCAAAATTATATCAACAATTATGGTATCTGTGGACTTTAAGCCCATGCCTGCCCATTAGGCCTTTTATATATATATATGGTTCTACTACAATAATGTCACAGTAATAGTCTGGTAACATTATTGAGCTAATTTAATATTATATGGATTGGAAAAGCAAATGAAATGTTAAAAATATGAATCCCATAAAAGAAAAACTTGTAACATTAAGCAATGCTTTTTAACAAACTACAAGTTATTATTTAAATGTAAGAACTTGGCATTGGGTCTTAACATATTATTATTATTATTATTTATTATTTAATATTGAGTATAGAACTCTTATGTCTCATTTATTTAAAAGTTAGTTGTTATTAGAGTGTATCACGGCATTGATGCCAACACAACATTAGGTAGAGAATAAAAAATTGATCAAATGTAACAAAAGATTGCATTGTTTTATAATGGAGCCCGGTCCATTCCCATCTGTGCGATGCTGGTATTGGAAACTTGTTTTTAAGTTGTTAGGAATCTATGCCATCGACTTTTTAATTGTGTTAGAGGCATCATACAAGCCCATGGGTAATATAATGACAACAAATACATGGATCTTTACAAACTGAGGCCCCCCATGGTTAATGGGCCTCTGAAAAACTTCTCTTGAAGAACATAACCCCAATTCCTTCAAGGCCCAGTATTAGGATCTATTTTCGTGGACCACAAACATGAAATGAAATTTAGAGTCAACGACATGTTCTCATCCAAAAAATACCCATTGAGAAATTCATACCCACCAACTTTTTATATACCCTTTTAGTACCCACATGCCGCAACACATTTTTTTTAGTAATTTTCGTTGTGAGAAAGGGAAAAATGGTCAAAATTATGTTATTATTGAGGGCAGAATGGTCAACAAACATTTGGCCTTCGGAGAAAAAGAAAAGATAGCGGCCAATGCACGCTAGCAGTGTCATCGTTGGCGATTTTTGTTGTTTTTTGGCTGATATCAACGTTTAAAATCACTTCCGAGACCACTCGTAGAATCCCCATCACCTCCTCTACAAAGTTTGTCGTCATCACTCACCATTTTCCACCACCACCTACATTCGCACGACTGCCTCTTCAAGTTGGATTTTCAATCGATGTCTTTGCCAGGAATTCACCCAAACACAACCATCACACTCCCCATAATGCACTTTACAAAATCCCTATGTAATGACTCTTTCTAGCTAGTATACTTGGAAAATATAATACATTAAAAACACATAAACATATTAGTAAAAGATAATGGACTTGAAAATTTCTTTACTTTATATATAAAATTCTTTACATTAATAAAAGTCTCATGTACATAAGCTCAAAAATAGTAGACAGTGGTGCCATTTCCCTCCGCCTCTCGACGTCTATTCGACCGCTTCTTATCTATTTCCTGCAAAAACAAAGAAAACAACGGAGTGAGCGCTAATTACTTAGTAAGTAAATCCGCTAAACTAGCATTTTCTCTCAGTTGCTCACATTTTAATTTATTTCCTTACATTACTCTATTCTTATCTCTTTGTTCTTTCTTTCTTTCTAATTTCTCAATATTTCTTCTCTCTTTCTTTCTTTCTAATTTCTCACTACTCATGGTGGTAGGCATAATGTCATGCATAAGTGTGATGCACATGCACAAATGCATGAAGTGCACATTTTTCTGTTTTCTATTCTTATTCTGTATTTTTTTATTTTCTTCTCTTATGCTTTCTTATTCTTATTATTTCTTTCTTATTCTTATTATTTCTTTCTTATTCTTTTCTTGCTCATTATTTCTTATTCTTTGCTGATCGGACTCGGTTGAGACATGGATTCAGAACCTTGACCGTGCAAGTGTATTCTTCTTTCTTGGGTACAGTCCTCGTCCACATGTACTCTTACAGACTATACCAATTCTTCTTCTTATTCTTAGGCAACTCACTGAAGGCGGCGTGCATGCAAGACAATTCTTCTTGTCACTCACGGGTTCCCCATCGCAACAACCTATTCTTTTTTCTTTTAGAGCATTCTTTAATAACGTTTCTTTCTTTCTCTTTATTCTTCAAGTTCTAGTGCATATGTATATGCATATATGTAGATGGCTCATGTTCATTATTCTTTCTAAATACAAATGTTTAAATGCAAGGATGCCATGTAGCATAAAAATAAGTTTCTCTCTACCATCTATAAGCTCATGTCAATTTATAAATGAATAAAACTCATGCGTACATTTCTCTTGGACATTTCGTCAAACATATTGCATGCATACTCAATCCGAATTTGGCTACCATTCTATCTCTTTCTCAAGTCACCAATATTTTTAGTAAAACTTCATCAAACAACTACTAAATCTTTCTAAAACAATACACTCCCAAAAATTCTACTCAACTCTTTCTAACTTCAACCAAACTTCAATGAATCATCATACAACCAA
>NW_022195799.1:0-1881 GCF_008641045.1 Pistacia vera | reverse complement strand
TATACAGTCTTGAAATAAATTAACTATGCTTATTTGTTTGTTTTTTAATGAACTAATCCTCTGTTTTAAGCTGCTTAGTAACTAGGAGTATTCATGAGCCCCATATTGACTTTTGCGTCAAACCATGGCTTGAAGTATGGGTATGCAAAACACTTTATGTGTTGTGACATTACTGAGTAACCGGGGGCACTCATCACAAATGTGTGCATTCACGTAAAAAGGTGACGTGATAATATAAAGAAGCCTATGAAAAAAAAAAAAAAAAGAGAGAGAAAAATAAGTTGGGGGTTAAGTATAAAGTCTTGGTGAGGCATGACTGGGTTGAGGAAAGATTAGAGTTGCACAATTAGCTGGGTTGTATGTTTGGATGCATGCGAATTATTTAAAGCATGTTTGCCTTCTTTCCTTGATTTTAGAAATGCTGCGAATCTTTGATGATTGTTGAGTTTGTTTTTCTGATATTTTCTTTACTTGGGGACGAGCAAAAGATTAAGTTTGGGGGAGTTGATAAGTTGCATAATCTAAGTGTTTTTAGGGTTGTTTTGATGTTAGTTTAGTTAACTTCTCATTTGTTTCCTTTGTTTTGATGCTTGTTTTTGTTAAGTTTGAGATATGAATGGTTACCTATTGATTTGGATAACTTTTGTGTTTTTCAGGCTTTGATTGAGTATATTGGAGTATTGGAATAAAATTTGGACTTAAAGTTTGAAGAAGTTGAGATTACCTAACATTCTTGAAGACCACGGCCATGCCTTGGTAGTTCACCATGGTCATGGTGGTGGAACAAAGAGAAAACAAAGAGACCAGGAAGCACCAAGGCCTAGGCTATGGTGACTTAAATTTGGTCACAGCCAGGGCTGTGGCAAAAACTATTAGAGCCTTTTTATTAATTTTTCTTTCCTTTTTCACTTAGGACTCTTTGGGGTATTTAAGTATAATTGAGATTAGTTGTCAAGGGACGAATTTTGCATATTTTTGAGAGGAGAAGACACATTTTTAGGGCTTGAAGACTGAAGATCAGATTTAAGAGTTTGATTTTTGTTTCTTTTCAAGTCTGAATATGTTTTCCTTCTTCTCTATTTATTTCTTTGTTCTTAGGATGGAGCAAATCCCTTTTGTTAGGGGAGGATGGTGTAAGGAAACGGTCCATATACGAAGCAGAAAAACAAAATCATAATAACAAAGATCGTTCCCATTGAGCCAAGATCAAAGGTACAATTTTACAATTTATGTTAAAATAGAAATCTGCAGAAATTAATCATGAGTTTAGAGAAACATACGCACGTTTGGAGGCTCCTCCAAATTTGTCAATGAACGTTTTGCTACCGACCCAAGTGTAGGATCGAACTTATGAAGTCCACACAAAGACAATCACAAAGAACTAAGGAGGGATTTGCTAGATCCTCCTTAGCTTTAAGATCAAGAAGAAAAATCAATGAAATTGGTATTAGGAAAAATGGATTCTGCCGTGGGAGAGGAGGTGGGGCTCCTGTGTTTGTGTTTTTCAAAGAAAAATAAGACTAATGAAAAAAAATTTCACACTTTTACAATTACCTTTTTCTTTTATAGTGTTACTTTAATGCCCTATTCCCATATGGAATAGGCTTGGGCTCCAACCCAAACACCCCATGTCACCAAACATTCCCAATTAGATATTTTATTTTTTATTTCATCATTATCTCAATTAAAATCAATTAATATATATTTAATATATATATTAACATTTAACAATAATGATGATTTAATTAAATATATGCGAACACATATTTAAACGTAATTTCACTTATTTAATTTTTTTTAATAAATTAAATAAAGGCTACAACCTCAGCAAATTTAATTGCACTGTGAAATTACCAAAATACCCTTTTGCCTTAAAAAGAT
>NW_022195798.1:0-4614 GCF_008641045.1 Pistacia vera | reverse complement strand
GGAAACGTTGAGCTGACTCAGGAGACACACGTGAATGAGGGATTGAGAGTGTATAGAGTGAATACATAATGTTTAAAGTGGTTCGGATGCTAAAAAGCGAATCCTACATCCACTGATATTGTATTTATATTTGATGGGTCAGGTCGCGGCTAGCGAGCTGACTTTAATGTATTGAGAATACAAGAGAGAGAGGGAGTAAGCTATTACAGAGTGAAAGTAAGCTAATCAAGAGTAAAAATGAGCGAATCCCACAAACGGGAGAGAAGCTCTCTATTTATAGTGGGATACATTGAAGTAATGATTACTGAATCCGTAGAAAGGGGGACTGATACCGTCCAGATCCTTTCTTGCGTCCCGTCGCTTACCTACTTCGAGGGATTTGCGCGACGTGTGCAGGGATTGGACACGTGGACATCCTCTAGCCTTTCACCAGTCTGGCGCGCACCCACTGCACTGGCAGGAGTGTGTTGCTCACGTCACCACGCGACGTGGCTTCGCTTAAATGACTGCAGGACCTTCCTGAGGTCTGACTACTTGCACTGACAGGGTGCTGCGTTAGCCCTACTTTCCTAGGCATAACAGAAGTCCCTTAGTTTTTAAGGTTTGAGAATCGAATCTTGGAAACTATAAATGCCATGATCTGATGTGTTTGAAGAGATGCCGGTCGATCTGACCTGATTGCAAAGGAGATCGAGAGGACGTTTTCTCACAAGCGACTGGGATAGTCTATGACCTTGTTCTAGGTACCCAGTGCTATAACGATGATTCCGACCTAGAAGGAATTCTCGACCTATCTACACTTAGCAGCTTTCAAAAGGACAGATGGTCATGCTGCTTCGCAGCTGACGCCACGTCGCTTCGCGACCGACGTGAGGTCGAATAACCATATCGCGCCGCGACGTAAGGTGAAGAGTGTTATAGCTAACGACCTCTTCAGATGTTATCCGTTGCACTTTTGCAGCGGATGCATTAAATGAAATGCCTTTTGCTCTGACAGATGTGTCTTATGCGCAATAAGTGCCAGCCATGCGCATTACATGCGAGCCATGCTGAAACGACATTCCCTATCAGAGCATTAAATGCGGATGTGGGCGCATTAAATGTGGAAGGAAAACGTGCCGTCGCTTAAGTGTTTCAACGGAAGGGGATGACAATCTGGTTTCTCAAGGCGTGACGGTCACTCTTCCTCGCTGATTCGTGACACGTGATCGCGCTCAACGGTCAGATGTGTTTTCCGCCCAAACGTCGTTTGACTTCGGGAAACCAAAGCACCATTTCCTCAACTATATAAACCCCAAAGCTCTCTTCAGGCAAAGTCATAGTATTTTCATTCTCAGAGAGAGCAAGAAACTTTCGCAAGTCTTGATTCTTAGCCTTCCAGAGTGGTGTTCGTTCGATATTCGGAGCAGAAGAGTCAATCTTTTTCATTTCAAGAGGTAAAAACGATTCCCTTCTCCCGTTTTTGGTTTGATTTTGCCTTCGTCAGTCACCATGCGACGACTGTCTGTTAGTAGCTCTAGCTCATCGGAGATGAATTACTCTCCGTTGGGTCAGAGCCATTGACGGTGGCTCTTTAAGTATTCTGTTAGGGTTTTCTTAGGGTTTTAGGGAGAAAATATTTTCTCCTCCACGTCATCGTACGAAACAATGTACGAAGACTGAAAGGTTCCCTGCTTGTCGCTTTTGTAGACCACAGAATGGACCCCCCAACGACCAGAGCCGAGGAAGGGACCAGTTCGCCCGTGCAGGATCCCCCTGCGGGTCCTACTCGAGAGATCTTCTCGGTACTTACCGACAAAGAACTTGAAAGGGTCGTAGACCGGTATGCTATCAGCGTGGAGGTTTTCTGCGATAGGGCACACACAGCTCGGTATCCGCCACGAGGATTGGCTGCGATCTCCGAGGACATTTTCAAGGGTGGGGGGTTGATCCCTTTCCACCATTTTGTTAGATCGGTCCTCGATCACTTCGGGATCGCACCAATTCAACTTACACCGAGTCACCGAACGCGTACATGATAGCCATGGCCATGTACATCGTGTGCCGTGAAAACGGACTGGGCGAGCTAACCGCTGTAGAGCTTGGTTGCTTGTATATTCTGAAAAAGAGTAAGGACAAGGATTCTTACTACCTTTCCAAGCGATCCACACAGCTACCCGAGCAATGTGGGGATGTACGAGACGAAATTCTTCTTCTTTCGTCATGACGGCATTTGCCGTTTCCAAGACCCGAGTAGGTTTTTCCTTTATTTTGAATAGCGAACTTAATTTTGTTCTTTGCTAACGAGCTGTTCTTTTTGCTTGCAGTTAACAGAATGACCAGCTTGGAGCTGCTCGCGGACTCGGACAGAATCACATTCTTCGGTTTTCTACCTGAAGCAAATCGCGATGCGAGACTGCTCGTGACGACCGCAAATCTAAGGAGGTACAACTTTTTCAACTCACACGCGGCCTTAGAGACCCCACCGAGTAAGTTTCTCTGACTTCTTTTTTGATTTCTCGCATAGCGAACTATTTTACTAATGGTGTTTGCATGCAGCGACCATGCCTTCTAAGGTGCCCAGATCGCCACGACCAAGACAGTTCACCTTTCCAAGGGTCAGCGTCGCCGGACCGACTGGCGCTACCCCTGGCGGTCCTTCCACGGGGGAGACTCCGGCAAAGAGTTAAGAGTTAGAACCTGAGGGACTGGGTGTCCAACCCCAGAGGTCATAGCCATACCAGGCGATTGGCTTGGGAGGACCTCCTAGGGGCACGACTGGCATTTCCATCTCCCTCGGGGGGCTGCAGACAAGACAACAGGCGACTGCGCTCCCCTGGAGGAGGTCAGGCAAGGCGCCCATGGGGGAGACTCTACCTGCTGAGGGTGCTGGCACACCTGTGTTGGACACGATGGGCCAACTCCCAGACTATTTGCAACCGATAATTCTTACTTTGCTGGAGTGCGACCTTGTGGGAGCATTCGAGGAGTTCGTGGCTTCATGTTCTATGGACCTGATGTCCACATCCGTTCAGCACTTGAGCAAGTTAGAACGAACTGTCCTCAGCGAGGACTTTGCTTATTTGTAGTAAAGAAACTAACTTTACTTTTCTTTGTTCGCAGGCTCTGCTTTCCATGCAATTATCTCTGTAAAAGGTTCAGCTCGGAGCTGCCGAGGGGATGGTCGAGCTGAGGGAGGAAAACGCGCGGCTTAAGCAGGACTTGGCGGCCGCGGAAGTAGAGAGAGACTTGTCCACCACTTCGGCGAACCAGTACCTGAACGAAAGGAACGCTGCTCTTCGCATGGTGGAGTTTCAGAAGGCCGAGCTAGAGAGACAAGGGGAGGAAATGAACGAGCTCTGGAGGACAGTGGCCAGACTCACCAGGGAGGCTGGTGAGAAAGACAAGGAGCTGGCAACTGTTAGAGTCATGAAAGTGACTCTATTTTGATGATAAAAATACCTCATGTGTGATTAAATTGAAGTATACTGAGACAATTAAAGAATTTATGAATTTATTCATGAAAATCGCTTCCTAATATTTTTCTTATGAATTTAACGTGTTTGGAATGATTTTGGAAAGGATATGAGTTGATATTAGGTTGTGGTTTATGGATTAGGGGTGATTTTGTCTCATTTATGCTATTTAGGGGGTAAACTGTCATATTTATAAGGGCTAATTTTGTCACTTTTCAATTGTGTAGGGACCAAAGTAATATTTTGCAATTTGTTCTATAAAAGAAAACGAAAGTTCACGTGAAAGGGAGGCGCTGTTCATCCATTTTCTGGCGACTCTTCGTCTTCATTTCCGGTGACCTCCGATGACTCTTTGTCTTCCTCGTGCATAGAGCTTCAGCTTTCCGTCAACTCCACCACAAGCCACCACTTCAAATCACGAAAACGCCGCGACGTTTCATCTTCCCGCCGCCACGACTTTTCGTCTTCCAGGCGAGATTTTGCCATTTTTCGACGACGTTCGGCTCCCCAGGACTTGATCTCCCTTCCCCACGGCCGGATCTACACTTCCCTAGCTTCAGCCGCTGCGAAAACCGTCGAAATCCGCCATCTAGCCACCGCGACTCTTCATCTTCCAGCCCAGATCCTACTCATTTTCGGTGACTTCTCACCTCCCTAGGACCTGATCTGAACTCCCCATCACCAGAGCTTTCCATCGGTACCTTCGGATCCCATTTCTACCACTTTTTTTCGGAAGACCCGCTGAAAAATTAACGTTTTCTGGCGAGTGCAGCTGTTCGTATTCCGGGCTGTCTGTTGGTCGTTTTTGCCTCTTCTTCGCATCATATTGCTGTCGGTTACCTCCTCTCCGCCATGGTCAGCTTCGTTTCCACCGTTTCAGCCTCCGTCATCACCACCATGAGCGGCTAATTTCTCGGTTGTCTGTTACGGCATAGGCGAGATCGAGATTGACTCCACGACTCTCCTTATCAGCTCTCGACTAGTTGGATGAGCCCGATTGTAGGATATTTGGTAGTATTGTGCTTCAGATTATATTTGTTTTCGTTTCATATTTGATTTCGATACTTTAATATGATTTGAGCATAATTTGTGATGAATGTTGTTGTCCATTATGATTTAGTGTTTTCATAGAACTTGCTGAATGATAAATGTTGGTTTG
>NW_022195797.1:0-1244 GCF_008641045.1 Pistacia vera | reverse complement strand
TAATAATTTATTACTTTTTAATTAAAATGTTATATACTTATATATTTAATTATTGATGACATTTGGAAAAAAAAAAATCCAAACATATTATATATATAAGAAAAACAAAAGTATCATAATATTTTATTATTGATTACCATTAAAAAAAAATTCATCCAAACTAAATCAAACATAATATAAAAATGAAAAAAAAAATTTAATTATAATAATGCATAACATGTCTTTCAAACATAAACGAACAAACAATCGAACGATTGTTCGCGAACGGATGGATTAGTCGAACGTATAGTGTTTGCGAACATAATCGAATGAACAACTCCTGTTCGAACTCGATCGAACATATTATCGAACGAATATTGAACTGTTCGCGAACATTATCGAACAGTAATCGAACGAACAACGAACGTTCGCGAACTGTTTGGTTCGTTTGCATCCCTAGTTCTTACCCATCCTTGCGCCTCCACAAGAAAGAAATTGAGAGACAGTTTAGCAAGTTGACAAGCGTCTTGATCACCCTCCATATGCTTTGTACGTATTCTATCTTCTCATTTTAGCTTTCTTGGGAATTTTTCATGATTTTACTTTTCCCTACGTTATGTTGGGTTAAATAGATTTATGGTCCATATTTTGTGTTGTGTGTTCCATAGATGAGACAATGGACAATCACAAAGTTGAATGAGCTCGGTGGTTCAAGTAAGGAAACCATATCAAAGTTTATCGAGGGAGTTGCCTTTTGCTCATGCAAGCCAATTGACTCATCACCTACAAAAGTTTGTTAAGAAAGGAGACATTGTTTGTACTCCTGGAATCTGTTATATACTTACAAATGAGAGTTCTGATTTTTGTTATAAGTTAACGGAACATAAACATTTGACAAGGAGGTGTCAAAAGGGAAGACACCTTACAAAACAACAAATCGCGTTACGAAGAATTCATACCATCTCCTCAAAATAATGATAGCACAAGTGAAGGTATAAAATTAATTTATTTATCTGAGTGATTTTTAGTTTATGTAAATAATGCATGTTAATGAATTAACCACTTGGACAAATAAATTAATCACTTGGATAAATAAATTAAGCACTTGTATAAAATTAATCACTCGGATGAATAAATTAATTAATCACTTGGATAAATAAATTAATTTTATACCTTCACTTGTGTTTTCATCATTTTGAGGAGACGGTAATGAACTCTCTGTCCTTGTAACTTGATTTGTTGTTTTTGCAAGGTTTCTTCCCTTC
>NW_022195796.1:0-1431 GCF_008641045.1 Pistacia vera | reverse complement strand
CAAAGTATATATACATATGTTTAGCGGAGATGCTGCAGTGTATTTTGTATTTTTATAATTTTTCTTCCGCTATGTTGATGCGTATTCAAAATGTTTTGCAGCTTAATAAAAAAAAAATTCTGCGTTTGATTTAAGTCATGAAGATCATATTATTAAGGACTTTTTATTTTTTATTTATTTTAATTGTGGGTTGCTGTGAGCCTGTGACAGTTGTGAAAAAGTGGGTGTGTTTTAGAGAATGGACTTTTACCAGACATGACAGCCAGTTTGAAGTGCTCAGATTCTGGTACAAAAGACTGGCAAAACTCCATAAAAGACAAAATGGTCATGTAACAAATCTTGTATAAAACGATGGAAAATGTGAACCCAACGACAACCTAATCCTCTGAACAGGTTGTTCCACGTGCCTCCTACTTTTACCTCTTTCTATATTTAAAAAATAAAAAAATGTGGTAAAATTTATAAAAGCTTTTAACTAAACTATGGTTATATTTAACAATTCATTATCGAGTTGTTAGACAAAGATCTATTCTGAGATGTGTTATTTAAAAAATTCTAAATTTGAGTTATTCCGATTGTTAAAAAAGATGACAATTCGGTCGTATTTTGATGATCTTAAAAGATTAGTTGAAATATGCATAAATTAATTCGAATATTTTAACTATAAAGAAAGGGTAATATTATAATTATAATCTAATGTTACAAACTTTTTCGTAAACGTAATAGCTTACAAATAGGTTATGTTTGCTTGCTATGGGTCATATATGTTTATCTGCGAGCTATCATGTTGGAATTGTGAGAAAATTTATAAAATTAAACTGTTATAAAAAAAAAAAATCTTAGTTATATTTTAACAGGAGGGGGAAGTTAATTTTATTGTTTATTTGTTTTTTAATTAATTTTATTTTTTAAAACAAAAATTTAATTGAAAGAAGTTGGTAAAAGAATTCCTTACTGAAAGGCGAAGCAAAATTGCCCAAAATAGTAGAGGCAAATCACAATCAACTAAATCAGTTCGTTGTTCTTTAACCATAAACCGCCATTGTGACGCAACAGCCTAGCATAAAGTCAATTTAACTCAACTTCAAATTCCGGCCCAACTCTTAGCCGGAATTTGCACTTTTGTCTCACGAAACCGAACTCCACTCTCCCAGCAACTGCCCCCACTTTTCTCGCTTCTTGGTCCTTAAAAGATTAACAATCTTTTACAAAAAACTAACCCAATACAACACAACTCACCCAAATGTCCTCAAATCACCATCTTATTCTTGAATCTGACAAGGAACATGACTCAAGTAGCCGACATGGCTCGCCCCGGCTTGACTCAAGCCGGTTTGCTAGTAGCAATGACCATCTTTTTGGGTTGAAATTGAAGAAAGTGAAGAGGAAAGGAGGTGGCAGAGTTTGGTATCAAAGAAAGAGAGTGAAAAG
>NW_022195795.1:0-1328 GCF_008641045.1 Pistacia vera | reverse complement strand
ATTGCCTCTTAAACTAGGCTTAAATACACAATAAGAACAATACTCAAAGGTTTTCGAATGAGGACTAGAGAGTGATGTTTTGATTTTGATTTCTAGGTCAAGGGATTATGTGAGAATGATTTTGATAAGAATTTGTTTCTCTAATATTCTCTCTCTGTCTTTCTTTGCAATAAAACACTCTATTTATTGCTCATCTCGTCCCTTTGAAGTAAAAAGACGTTGTTGCATTTAATGCAACTTTGAAAAGCCTGCAAACCCGGAGGAATAGGTGTTCCACTATTGCGAATGGTTGTTCCTTTCATAAAGGTTGCTTTTGCATAGCTTTAGGGTTTCCGGAATGATCCTTCCACTATCGCGAACACTCGTACCACCATTGCTAACAATCATTCCACCACGGGGAATGATTGGTCCATTGGCTCCTTACAAATCCCTAAAAATTCTAGAAGCATGCAAGACTTCCTAGAACGATGACGTTTTGCCAAGAATGATCTTTGAGTAGGATCAGTCATTCCACCATGAGGAATGATCATTCCACTTGGAACACATGAACTTCAACTTGATTGTTGAGGCTTATCTTACAAGTTTGTCAAAGGCACAAAATCATCTGGATTTTGAGTACTTTGACTTTTGACTTGATAGAATGGGCATGTTGCTTGTTCATGCCATTGCGAGCGACTTGACTTCATTTTGGGAAGAAGTATGCATGATCATATGGAAAGTTATCGTGCTGAGAAGAACGTGCATCTGGATAATTCTATGAAACTGGGAATAGTCGTTCCTTCATTCTACATGGTCGTACCAACCGGGAAAACTACATTTTGTTTTTAGTTATGACATATTGTCATACCTTTGCATGTTTGTTAAATACCAATCAACTTTTTGGTTAGTTTTAGCTTATCAAAACATATGAGGGCTCAACAATATGGATTCACAAGGGATCACGTCCTTTCCTGAGGCATGTCACCTTGCCAATCACAGTCAGCAAAAGGAATAAGGTGACAAAGATGGAAGATTTCTTGGTCGTGGACTGCCCATCTGTCTTCAACATAGTAATTGGGAGGCCTCTCCTCCGAGGTCTAAAAGTAGTCACATCCATCTATCACCAGATGATGAAGTTTCCAACCTCTAATGGAGTTGGGATAGTAAAAGGATCGTATAGTGAGTCTCGGGAATATTATAACAAGATAATCCAAATTACCTTAAAGAGCAAGTGACTACAAATGATGGCGATCGAACGGGGAGAGCCACAACCTGGTCTTGTCGAGGATATTGTTAAGCCCTCATGTGTTTTGATGTGCCAAAACTAAATCAAAGAGTTAATTGATTTC
>NW_022195794.1:0-1401 GCF_008641045.1 Pistacia vera | reverse complement strand
TTGTATCTCTGTCTCTAAGCTTTAAAACGAGACCAAAATTGTAGCAATCTAATGTGTATAACTCAAGTTATGCCTTCTTGAGTGTGACCTGTGCAGAATGACTATCTTGATGCAATATTGCATTTGTGCATTTCATAAGTGCCTTAAGTAAGAAATTTTAAGCATGAACTATCCTTATACATTAATTGTGCATTGAGAAGTAGCTTGAGAAAGAGTAGAGAACTTTGTGAATGACTACTCTAAGAGTAGAGAGAATGAGAAAAACACAAAGAGCAGGTTAGTGCTTTGTGAACTCTACCTGGCAGTCACGAAGAGTGGGTTGGTGCTTTGTGAAGTCCACCCGGCCATGCCTCCAGTAAGATGAGGCTGTGACATTCAAGTGAGAAAGAATAAAGAGAGAATGAGTAGAGTTACGAAGAGCGGGTTGGTGCTTTGTGAACTCCACATGGCCGTGCCTTTGGTAAGATGAGGTCGTGACTTACAATGGAAAATTAATAAAAGAGAGCTATGTGAAAGAGAAACAGAAAAAGAAAATAAATGAGACGAGAAGTGTGTAAGGAAAGAGTTAAGAAAAAGAGTTACGGGGATAGACGAGTAGAGGATTTACTTTTTGAGCATTATTTTTGTGCTCACCCCGTTGTTTTTCTTTGTTTTTACAGGATCTAGGTGAGGACGCAGTCGGATTGGCGTCAGCAAGCGAGGAGCAATAGCTACACTGTCCACTGTTTTTGATAACTTTTTGTAAAACGATATCTTTTTTGGTAATAAGAATGTTTATATGTACTAAAAGAAAATTTTGGGCCCATCTACTTTTGTTGATATAAATGTATTTTACTTTATGTATTTCTATGAGTATCCTAGTATAAAGGACTTATTACAGTAAGGCAAAAGCCATCTTTTCTTTTACTCATTTTTCATACCTTTTCAGTATTTTATAATCATGGTGGTTTGTGGGTATCTGGTAAGGTCTGGGTTGTGTGGTTTGTGGGTATCTGGTAAGGTCTGGGTTGTGCTCGAGGGAGTCACCGAAAAGCTTTGAAAACTTGGGGTAAAGAATCTTGGTGGACCATTTTAGGAGTTTCTAGCTTTAGTGGTAGCAAACCAGCCATGGGTGGATCCTTTGAGTCTTCTTCTGAGTCGTCCTTCAAGGTAGATTATTCAAGGTTTGAATCCCCCTTGGTTGTCATCCTTTTACAGATGGTAGAACCAGTACTAGAGTATCCAGGTGGTTATCGGAGTGAGTGGACACCAGGAGACAAAATGGGGAAGCCTGTCGAAGAGGACACCTTCAAACCTAATACCTCAAAGTATGTCAAGTCCACGGTCACTAAAAAAAAGCTTTGGAAGATCACAAATCAATATGCGATCACGACGAACTTGTATAGAAAAAGAAGTTTTACG
>NW_022195793.1:0-697 GCF_008641045.1 Pistacia vera | reverse complement strand
TCAGAATGTTTATTTGCCAAAGCGGAGCATTCATTGAAACTTGTAAAATTATTTATTTGGAAAATGATACATTCTTCAATTTTTAATGCATATAATTTCCTGCCCAGAGTAGGTTATAATTTGTATTAAAATTAAAGGTTGTATAAGGTTGAATTTTGGGAAATGCATTGGTCCTGAAAAATTCAATACACATATAAGTGGATGATTTCTCAATTGACATGCATTTTCCTCTTAAGTGGAGGATGAACTATGACCTAGAAAGTTTTATCTACCCAAAAAGGGCGATAGTCTTTTGAATGTCATATGTTCTCAGTAGTTATTTTCATAACCTTATGCATAGAGTCCTAATAGCATGTCATTTTCTCTACCAAAGTGGAGTTAAAGATGATGCACCAGGAATCCCTATAAGAAGTTGCTTATCAAGTTATTAAAGCTATTTTGATTATTTATTGCCTTCAATTTTTTAGTTGGGATTCTAATAGTATGTCATTTTCTCTACCCAAAGGGGAGTTAATGGTGATGCACCTAGTGTCCCTATGTGAAATAGCTTATGAGGTTTAAAGTGGAGTTAAAGATGATGGACCAAGAATCCCTATAAGAAGTAGCTTATCAAGTTATTAAAGCTATTTTTTGATTATTTATTGCCTTTAATTTTTTAGTTGGGATTCTAATAGCATGTCATTTTCTCTGCCCAAAG
>NW_022195792.1:0-9093 GCF_008641045.1 Pistacia vera | reverse complement strand
TAAACTTTCATTTACTATCTATCACATCTTATATCGCTAACAAATGAGCTTGAGATTAGTTTATAAGATTTGAGTCATCATAATTAATTAGATATGTTTTGGGTAAATGATAGTTGTGCGAAGCCCTGAAGACAATTTTTTGCAACCTAATAGGGACAATATATATTTGGTTGGACATTTTAAATTCGAAGGTTTTTGCTTGAAATACACAATATTCTACTTTTTTTTTTTCGATGATCGGGATGTTCAAACTAAACGCGCACCTCAACTAATACCTTAGGACCCTATAACTATTAGTTAGGTAAGAGCTTTAGTGACTATCTATTTTAACAATCGAGAATGGACTCAAATTTAAGATTTCTTGAGTAATATACCCAAAGATCTCTATTGAATTACTCGACTACCCAAATGTAGTTCACAATATTCTACTTGGTTAGGTATAGAACTTCAAACTATCAATATGAGATGTGACAGTATATATATTTAACTAAAATTCTGTTATAACATTCTTTGAAACTGATAGAATATAACATAACAATCTAGTAGCCACTTCTATGACACTGTAACATTTCCATACTCTTTATATTCCAATTCTTTTTAAAGGCAATTCCCAATTTCTTAATGCAGTTTTCCAAATTGCTTTTTCTTTTAAAAGGCAAAGAGCCCACAAGCCCCTAGCATGCTCCATATTGCATTGCTCAAAAGTAATATGAATAATACTAGTTTTATAAAGAGGTATACAAAGAGTCATACAAAGAATAAAGCAAGAGAGAGAAACATACAAAGGGTCATACAAAGAGTAAAGAAAGAGAGAAAGAGACAATCATGAATTTCAAGGGCTGGATTTGGCTCTTTGTATGCCTCTTTGTAAGGTTAGTATTACTCAAATAATATATGCTCCTTTAATATCATTTAATTGCTTTTTACTTAAAGGAATTCTGAGCTTTAAATTCTTCCAAACCTTCGATGTATGAGATGAATAATTGTTGGGGTACTTCATTATGCCTTGAATATCCACTTCTTTAATCATACTGCCTTCCACCAGGTACAAAGTCTTCTCTACCGCATTAATATGATCAAACCTTTTCCAGCAAAAAATAACCCATTGAAATTATCTAATGAGCCTTACCAAAAATTATGAATTTTTTTATTAAATTGAGAAATTATATGAACCATGTATATACAAATTTCATATTTTCATTATCTGCTTAAATTAAGCCAATTCCCAATTTCAAATAACCGATATTACATGTGTTTTCATGTCTTATATGCTTTAAATATATACTAATTAAAGTTTGAGGACAGCAATTATATCCGAATAAGAATGTTCAACTTTAAATTAACAACTCAAAAGCGATGATCTATAATAATACATGTACGTGCAATCTTTTTTAATACATTGCAAATTATTATGTTATAATAAATCTTTGGCGGTTAAATTACATCATCACCCCTATCTACCACATCAAGAATGTCTTTCCCCCATTAGTTTCAGAAACTAACAATACCATCTCTGATGTTGAACTTATTTTGCCTATACATTTAATCAGAAAGAGGTTATCGTCTTGTGATCATCTTATACGATCACTTCATTTCCTCAAATTTTTGTAGTACGGGGTTTCCTTTCTTTCCATTTTTCATTATTGGCTTGGATCAAATAAAATGAAAATCTTGTTTTCTAATGCTAATAATTCATGATGGAGAACATCATGTTAATAATAAGGGAAAAACTCAACATCAACGACAATCTTACTCATCCAATTTCAAAATCTAACAAACTCGTTCGAAAATGATAAAATCTCCGTTTGGTTTATTATTTCTACCCATATTCCCAATCATATTTCCAAAATAATTGTTTGTTTTGTTAATTGAGAAATATTAGTATATATTTTTTTAATTACGTTTAGACCCTTTAAGTTTATTAATTTCATTAAATACAAAAAAAAAAAGTGTTTAAAAATTAACAAAACCACCCCCACCCACCCATACAAAATAGATTCCGACAATCACCGTCGGTGGTAGTCGGAATCTGTCACAACGGCCTACAAACGACTGGAACTGGTCGGTAATTCACCGATTTGGCCTTTAGCGACGGCCAGACAACGATGACCATATCTTTGGCCGTCGCTGACGACCAGATCTGGACTTTTGCGACCGTCAACGACCAGATCTAATCGGAAAAGACCATATCGACGCCCTACTCGCCAGATCCGACCGGTCTGCATTGTAACGCCATTTTTCGGCTAAATTCCGACGGTGGTGGTTGGAATTTGGCACTGTGGGTGGATGGGGGTGTTTTTGTCAATTTATAAAATTTTTATATATTAGGTGTTTAGTTAAATTAGCAAACATAGAGGGTTTTTTTTTTATAAATTTTTAAATTTTACCTCGTAATACTCCTTTATTCAACTACCCAATATTATTCCCAAAATTTTATCCAAAATAATAAAACAAACGGACCCATAAGTTTTTGAAATCAAAAAGGGTGAGATAGTCATTAAACCCTAGATAAAAGGGTAAAATTGTAATTGTAACCACACCATATTTCTTGTTAATTTGTTTTTTTCTTAATCTTTCCCAAACACAAAAATTTTCACATTGACCACACAAGCCCAAAGGGAAAGTTACTCCACATCACACAACACAAAAATAGATTAAACATCACCACATCATGGACCACTCAATTTTTATTCTTGGATTGATTGATCTCTGTGGTCCTCCAGATCTGCATACTATGACTCCAGACTGGGGTTCCACATTTAGTTACAAATACGGACCATTTGTCCACGTGTCATCAGAACGGTGGATATCTGACCTCCTGGGCCCTACTCCATGGCCCATCAATTATGTTTGCAGCCAACTTCACCTCTTGTGTATTATTATTGGGACTTGTGAGAGCCCTAGTCAAACGGGCGTTGTGGGTCCACGACACGTGGCACGATCACACTCTCCAATGCCCTCATATTTATTTTATTTTAGATAAAAAAAAAAAAAAAAAAGATTCTTGAAAGTTAAAACCGGATTTGATAAATCCTTTGACGTCCACTATGTAAAGTATTTAGAGCGATTCTTTCTTTTTTTGGCGGGTAAATCCCTAATTATACAAATAAAAAAACCCCTAACATTTTCCCGCTATCTTTTTGTCTTTTACTGACACTGACCCTCAAAAGAATGAACAGAAAGTAGTATTTTTCTTTTTCTTTTTTTCATTTTCTTAATTTAATCAAACACTGCAGACATGAGACATATTAGGGTTTTGTTTTTGAGTCCTCACATGCTTTCTCATACTGAGTAAAGAGACAAAAGCCAAATTTCTTTTTTGCGTCTTTTTTTCGTTATTAAAGAAAAATTAGGGCTTTCTCATGTTTTAATCAGCTAAAATGTGCACTAGATACTATTACTAGGGTTTTTATTGCAAAAGAATTTCTGGGTCCCTCTCATCTATTACATTCTAGTTGTTTTAATGAATACCCAATTCTTGTTCATTAATGGGTATTTTAGTGTGGTACCGTGCTTGGATAGTATAAAGTAATCTAAAACCCATGTGTATTTTGTTACGTAAATGCAAAAAAAAAAAAATTTTTTTTTTTTGCTTTAAAGTTTGAGTCTTTTTGTTGAAAGAGTTACAGTTAAGCCTACATTGTTAAAGGAAAAAGAGATATTGGTAAGAAGATGCTGTTTGGGAAGCACGGTCAGTCCCTTGAAGCAAATTTTCTTCCAAGATTTGGTCCTTGGTCAGGTAAACGAGTACTGAGTTGATGTACATTTAGAGTTTTCTAAGCAATGTGTCAAGGGTAGTTACTTGTTTTGCTTTTCTAAAAGGCCGAGTGAGTGTAGAATTTGTAGGGTTAATAGCTGAGAAATCCTCTTTTTGTTGCACATTGAGCTTGTCTCTTGCTTTAATGGTGTTGGGAAAGCCTCATAGTCTGGCAAATGGTGCTTGTTTCTGGCTCTGGGTTGTTTTTGTAGACGTTGAAGATAAATTATTGTTTTTATGTTAATTTTGCCCTAATTGGCATTGGCCTAGTGTTCAGTTGGGTTTGTTTCTATTTGTGGAGTAGCAAGCTAGAGAGCCCCCTTCTGTCTTTGAGTTTATCTTGTATCATTCTGACTGGATGAATATGAAGCTGTTTAGGCTTCTACTTTTATCCTTGTTTTTCTTTCATGCCATGGGTCAGCTTCCTTCACAAGACATTTTGGCATTGCTTGAATTCAAGAAAGGAATCAAGAATGACCCCACTGGTTATGTCCTTGATTCATGGAATGAGGAGTCCATTGACTTTAATGGTTGCCCCTCTTCTTGGAATGGAGTAATATGTAATGGTGGAAATGTTGCTGGTGTTGTCCTTGATAACTTAGGTCTGTCGGCTGTTGCAGATTTGAGTGTGTTTGCGAATCTCACAATGCTTGTGAAACTTTCCATGTCAAACAACTCCATAACAGGCGTAATACCCGACAATATAGGCGACTTCAAAAGCCTTAAGTTTCTTGATGTCTCTGATAATCTATTTTCTTCATCGTTACCACCGGGGATTGTTAAATTAGAGAGCTTACTGAATCTCTCATTAGCTGGGAACAACTTCTCGGGCTCAGTTCCAGATTCAGCATCAGGGCTTGTTTCAATCCAATCTTTGGACTTAAGTAGCAATTCCTTTTCTGGGTCGCTGCCGAAATCATTGACGAGGCTGAATAACTTGGTGTATCTAAACCTATCGTCTAATAGATTTATCAAGACAATCCCAAAAGGGTTTGAACTGATTTCTGGTCTTCAGGTGCTGGACCTGCATGGCAACATGCTTGATGGTCATCTTGATGGGGAGTTTTTCCTTTTGACAAATGTCAGTCATGTTGATTTTAGTGGGAATATGTTAGTGAGCTCTAGCTCTCAGAAACTGTTACCTGGTATCTCTCCAAGTGTTAAGTACTTAAATCTTAGCCACAACCTACTTACTGGGTCACTGGTGAATGGAGGTGAGCTAGAGCTCTTTGAAAACTTGAAAGTGTTGGATCTGAGCTATAATCAGTTTTCTGGAGAATTGCCTGGATTCGATTTTGTTTATGAGCTTCTGGTTCTCAAGCTCAGCAACAACAAATTTTCAGGGTTTATTCCTAATGATTTGTTGAAAGGAGATTCCTTGCTGGTAACTGAATTGGATTTGAGTGGCAACAATCTCTCAGGCATGCCTTGCATTTCTATTAGTTTCTTTGAGCTACATTATTCTTATGTTCAGTAATAAATGATATTAGCTGCTTAATCATGCTTACTTTGGCCTGTTATGCACCTGACATTTTACTTCGTCTTTCAGGGCCAGTAAGTACGATTTTGTCAACAACTCTTCAGGTACTTAATCTCTCCTCTAATGCACTCACAGGTGAACTTCCTGTTCTTACTGGAAGCCTTTCTGTACTTGATCTTTCAAATAATCAATTTGAAGGAAATCTGACTAGAATGGTGAAGTGGGGTAACATTGAATATCTTGATCTCAGCCAAAATCATTTGACAGGGTCTATCCCTGAGGTAACAGCACAATTTTTGCGTTTAAATTATCTCAATCTATCTCGAAATTCCTTTAGTAGCTCTCTCGCAAAGGTTATTACTCAGTATCCAAAGCTTAGAGTCCTTGATCTCAGTTCCAACCAGTTAGACGGGTCTATTCTAGCTGATCTCTTAACTTCATCCACATTGCAAGAACTCCACCTCTCGAATAATTTACTCACTGGTGCAATTGAGTTCTCTCCACCTAGTAAATCCACTCTGGAGGTTCTTGATCTTTCCCATAACCAGTTTAATGGCTTTTTTCCTGATCGACTTGAATCATTCACTGGACTTCAAGTGCTCAATCTTGCAGGAAATAATATATCTGGTTCTCTGCCAACTTCTATGGCTAACATGAGCTCTCTAAGCTTATTAGATATATCCCAGAATCATTTTTCTGGTCCTTTACCAAACAACTTGCCCAACACCCTTGAAGCCTTTAATGTTTCATACAATGAGTTTTCTGGGGTTGTTCCTGAAAATCTGAGGAAGTTTCCTAGTTCTTCTTTTTATCCTGGAAACGCCAAATTACGTTTTCCAGGTGGTCCTCCTGGATCAGGCAACTCCCCTGCTGAAAGTTCGAAGAAGAAATCTATCAACACCATTGTCAAAGTCATTGTGATAGTTTCATGTATAATTGCTGTTATCATTCTTATCCTGCTTGCTATCTTCATACATTACATCCGCATATCGAGAAGACTGCCACCAGAACATGCTACAGAGAAAGATATACGCAGGCGTGCTCTATCAAACCCCTCTGGCACTACTGGAATAGGTGGTGGGGGGCCTTTGATTGTTTCAACAGAAGATCTTGTGGCTTCGAGGAAAGGATCATCATCTGGGATTATGAGCCCTGATGAGAAAATGGCAGCAGTAACTGGCTTCTCACCATCAAAGACTAGCCATTTGTCTTGGTCTCCAGAGTCTGGGGATTCATTCACAGCTGAAAACTTTGCAAGATTGGATGTGAGATCACCAGATCGATTGGTTGGTGAGCTGCATTTTCTTGATGAGACACTTAGTTTGACACCTGAGCAGCTATCAAGGGCCCCTGCCGAAGTGTTAGGGAGGAGTAGTCATGGGACTTCTTATCGAGCAACACTGGAGAATGGGGTGTTCTTGACAGTAAAGTGGTTGAGAGAGGGAGTAGCAAAACAGAGAAAGGAGTTTGCTAAGGAGGCTAAAAAATTTGCTAATATCAGGCATCCAAATGTTGTGGGTTTGAGGGGGTACTATTGGGGACCTACACAGCATGAGAAGCTCATTCTTTCAGATTATGTCTCACCTGGAAGTCTAGCAAGCTTTCTTTATGGTAACATTTTGCCCTGATATGTTTCTCAACTTAATAAATTAGGTTCATTGCGTGTTCCATTTCATCTTTCACTTAAAAGTCTTGCAATCTTATTTACGATAACATTTCTGGGTTCTTTTCTTTTGACATGTTGATTGTGATTGTAGATAAATAAATTATACAAAAAAGCTGATAAGAAATTCAATCAAATATACTGCTTGCAATTGCTAATAGCCTGGTATTCCTATGATTAGTACAACTTTGGCGTGGTTTTGGTAAACACACAATCAATCTACAGCTTTCCACTTGGGACTGCTGTCCCCAAATGCTTATGAATTTGGTAACATGTCATGGTGAATGATTGAATGGTGTGATCATTTCCTCATTGAAAGTAATGCTAAAAGTAAAAACTGCTGCTTGAAGGAAAGGGTCATCTTAAATAGAGAGCTCGTTTTCTTTGCTGTGCTTAAAAATGGTGATGGCAATGTCAACTATCTACTGGAATGTGCCATTTCCACAAAGCTTAGTTTTTGTATTGCATATCAAAGATGTATTAATATTATATGACTGTAATCTAATATGCCATTTTCACACTGAAGTTTTCCTCAACATATTGTTCTGTTTGGGTGGACAAACTTCACTTACATTGTAGAGACAGTCAGTCTAGGCTGATTATTTTTAGTAGTGACTACTTAAGGTTGAGAATGGCATGATCTATCATTCATGATAGTCTCTTCTCTTTTTGCATTGTGCATGCATGACTCTTATATTAGCTAAAAATTAATTTTCATTGATGATAAATCCTTTTTTTCAGATCGACCGGGAAGAAAAGGCCCTCCATTAACATGGGCCCAGAGACTCAAAATAGCAGTTGATGTTGCACGTGGCCTGAATTATCTCCATTTTGACCGGGCTGTTCCTCACGGTAACCTAAAAGCAACAAACGTACTATTAGACGGACCTGATCTTAATGCACGTGTTGCTGATTATTGCCTCCATCGCCTCATGACCCAAGCTGGCACCATTGAACAGATTCTTGATGCTGGGGTCTTGGGTTATCGTGCACCGGAGTTAGCTGCTTCCAAGAAACCACTCCCCTCCTTTAAGTCAGATGTATATGCCTTTGGAGTGATATTGCTGGAACTTCTAACCGGTAGATGTGCAGGTGATGTAATTTCTGGTGAAGGGGGAGGGGTTGATCTGACTGATTGGATGCGGTTGAAGGCTGCCGAAGGTCATGGCTCAGAGTGCTTTGATGCTGCATTGGTGTCGGAGATGGGGAATCCGGCAGCTGAGAAGGGAATGAAGGAGGTCCTTGGAATAGCTCTTCGATGTATACGATCTGTTTCTGAGAGGCCAGGTATCAAGACTATATATGAAGATCTATCATCCATATAGTTTTCATCGCACCTGGTTTATCTGGACCTGAATTTTGTGGGAATTTAATAGCTCATTAGCTCCCTTTTTTTAACATGTGATTTTGGCATTTAGTGTGATTAGCCAATTGTATTAACAACAGTTTGTTGTAAAAATGGAGCATATTTTGAATGGATACAAAATTTTCGCATGTTTGCCTTTTCCATGAGTTATTATCACCATCTGTTAGCTTTTCCAGTTCCATTGGCAGCTGCAATCTATAATTAGAGCATGTAGAAAAACTACATTGGCAGCAAAATTTTGACATAACAATTGTGTTTCTGCTGTGACAGTATATCAACTTCTAAATTAAAAATGTAAAACTTTTACATGATTACAGTCGAAGCCCTGAAATTATTCAAGTTATGAACCCACCTCTGTTTACATTTGACAATAATTGACATCAATGGTCATACTAAATTTATTGGCCATCCAAAGGACAAAATAAAGGAAGTTTGTGTCTGAGCTCAGTTGGGTACTCATTCTTTATGATAATGTTTATATGAAAAGGGGAAGCAAATCCATCTGAATCTTATCTTGTAATTCTAGTAGAAACATTTTATCTGCCTTTTCAGCTGATTCTTAGCCAATTCCAGGTTCCCTTTTGCATGTGCCTGTTCTTATTAAATAAATATATAAATAAATTAACATATATAAGAAATCAGTATGCTCAATCATCTGTTGGTGAGGTGGGGCATTTATATTTTAAAATAGTAAATAATAATAATAACAATAAGAAAATCTAGGTAAATACATTAGTAATAAAATTGACCACAAGACTAAGACCTCTGATAAAATAGTAAGATATTGTACTTTTATTTTATAATAAATAACAAAAAATAAAATAGAA
>NW_022195791.1:0-789 GCF_008641045.1 Pistacia vera | reverse complement strand
AATGTCCTTATATTTCTATACTACTATCCATAAGATTATATCTAATACTCAAAATTAATGTACATTAAAAATAACTCACGCCAAAGATATTATAAATTTACAAGTTATATATAATATATGAGTGCCATTAGTTTATTAATAAAACCAAATTTAAATCAATATTTGATCTTGCCAACCATCTGTCAAGAGATTCTATAACCCTAAAAATCTAATCCAATATTTTTTTTTTTTTAAGCTACCTAATAAACAAATACAATTGCGAACCATGCATCAAGGTATTATATTTATTATTATTATTATTATTATGATAATCGATCTATATCTATTCAATTAACTTAATAACATTAACGAATCAATATTATACTATGCAACTGATTTCTTATAGGAGTTCTTGAGTTTTTCTAATTTTTTCTAACCTATTCCATGAAAATAAACATAAAAAAATTCATCGAAAAATTTGAATAATTGAGTTAATCTGATAACACTATCGAGCTATTAGAACTCCACTTTTCCTTTTTTTCTATATATAGAAAGTTCGTATGTTTAGTAATATTCTTCTATCGAACTATTAGAATCAATTAAAATTATTCTTCTATTATTTTTTAAGTCAAATTATTTCTGTCTTTTGGTTGAATCAAAATGATTTTGTTAGCCATTATTTAAAAAAAAAAAAAAATTATCGAATCTGCCATATACATGAGAATAATACAAAACTCAAATTAATAATCTCAACACCTGTGCATGTTCCATTTTCGTATTTTTTAAATGTCAAATGTGCAACATGATAAC